>NC_084472.1:71637926-71822926 GCF_027409185.1 Cynocephalus volans
AGTTCCATATTTTTACAGGATCGTTTTCATGTATTAAATATGTTAGAAACAATACAAATAACAATGAAGATTTCTGCAGCTGTTTTAATCGTCTTTAGGGTCTCAGTATTATGAATCAAATCCAAAATTACTCTGGCTAACAAAATTAGCTTTTATGGTATACTGAAAAATAATAGCTTTACCTAACAGGCCTTTCTGAATTTAGTCTTTGAATTCTTTCTTTCCCACAGGAGAAACCGTACAGTAAAATTTGATATTGCATCAAAATTTAAATGACTTGTGTTTCTAAAGTTTTAATTGGATCAAAGTGAATTTTTACTCCTGGTCTCCAAACAATTCAGATATAACTCACGCATCAAGAGGTGAAGAGGGGTCCTGAAGTCCCCAAGAGGTCATCCAAGAAACGCTGAGTTGTGGAGGCTGCCATGACACGAAGTAAAGTAAAAGAAAATAAGGCATCACATGGCTGGCCAAGAAGGAATTATCTCAGCAGAGGTTAAACAGAGGTAGGCAGACAATACCTTTTTGACTGGTTGTTTTTAAAATCCCTGCATGACAGTACAGGTACCTAGACAGCCTCTACTTCCAGACTGGCATAGCACATGTCTTGTCTATATACTGGAATATTCAGCTGACAAATACTTTCTAGGACTCTTCCCTCCTGGAAACAGGCCAAGTGGTGGTAGGAGGAGTTGCAGGTGGGGTCTGACAGAGCAGAACACAGGACCCATGAGGTTACATACTAAGGCCCCACCACCACCCTAAGAGATCGTGTTCCCCAGAGTGGAGAAATTCTCACACAACCAATACAGTGTAGGGACCAGGGATCTAGTCAGGTGACATTCAAAAAGAAAGCAATCTCAGAAATGAATGTATTATTGAAGAACTAACTGTGTGTCATACACCAGGTTTTCTTGCTTTATTTTTGTTTTAAATATTATCTTATTATTTTTCACTACAAGATTGATTTTCAGGAAACTCAGGCTCAGAGACTTTTGGTCAACTTAAGCAAGATATGTGGCAGAATCCGATTCTGCAGGAAATCAAATATAGTGAAGGTGTTGAAATGCGGTACTGTTCGAACTAGCCAGGTTTAGAGTATGATGCTATACCTGGGACTCAAGCAAAATTTGAGATGATTCCATATTATTTTATTTACCATTTCCTAACCTCAACAGACCTTGTGGCCTTGCTTTATATGTTAGATACAGATACAGATATAGATATATATATAGAGAGATAGATATGTAAATAGATACAAGTACAGATACAGGTACAGATACATATAGGTACATAGATACATAAAGATACAAATATATAGAAAGATGCAGAGAGATGCAGGTGTAGATACAGATGCATATACAAATATATATACATAGAGAGATACAGATACAAATAGAGATAAATAGAGAGATACAAATATAGCTATATATAAAGATACAGATGGTTATAGATATAGGTATTTATATCAAAAATATTTATAAATCTATATTTATAGATATTTATATCATGTACCTCTGCAGAATCACAAATCAGGAGTTTGGGAATCCTCTCAATTCTAAGATTATGTGACTCTGTTCTAGAGGTTATGAATGAAAAACTTTGTTTCCTAAAGAGGTTGGCAAATTACCCAACTTCTTTTTTTTTTTTTTTTTTTTTTTTTTTTCGTGACCAGTACTCAGCCAGTGAGTGCACCGGCCATTCCTATATAGGATTCAAACCCGCTGCGGGAGCGACGCTGCACTCCCAGTGCCGCACTCTCCCGAGTGCGCCACGGGCTCAGCCCAAATTACCCAACTTCTTGCCTGATAAAACTAATTCTAAGCAACCGATGGCAAGTGTGTGGGTGTGTTTGTAGGTAGGTGAGAAAGAGAGAAAGGATAGCTGAATAGACGGACGGATGGACAGATGGATGGATGGATGGATGGCTGATGGATGCATGGATGCATGGATGCATGGATGGATGGATGCATGGGTGGATCGATTGATGGATGGATGCATGGATGGATGGATGATGGACAGACAGAGCTTTATTCCAGAAGAACTGAAGTCCTAATTCTGTCATGAACAAACCGCACTTTTCGTTCCTGAATCCTTCCTATGTCTGGAGTGTTCTCCTCTGTTTAGCCTCTCCTCCTGCTCTTCTAGAGGACGCAGCTTTCAAGGTGTAGTCTGACGCTGCCTCCTCTTGGGAGATGGGGCGGCTGTGCTCCTGGACACACTCGGGCGTTTCTGCTCTGTGATATCACGGTGCTCCAAGGGCCCTTCACACTCTCCCACAACAGCCTGTCACTGATCATCATATGTTTCTCTCTCACTAGCCTGTGAGCAACACAAGAGAACAGGGTCTCTCTTGTTCATCTACCCAGTATTCAAGTGCAGAAGGGGTACAAATATGTTCATAGAAAGAAGAAAGGAAGGAACTAAAATCCATCTAGAACTTGATAATAAATAAAAGCAAACATTTTCATTTCCTCATCTTTCTTTTCAGTTTTTGTCTACATGGACCTATCACATATTCACAAAATATGTCATAATCAAATGTTGTTGTCTAATTATTTTTTATTTAACAATGGCTGTATCATCTTTATAGTTATCTGTAGCCTTTACATAGTAGTTGATTGAAAAGAATTTATGTAACTATTTCCCAACCATTGAATGCACAGATTATTTTTAAAACTCAAGGAAGTTCTTTTCTACTTAGAATTTTTCATTTTACTAAGTGATTTCTTTAGGGAAAAAAATTCTAGGAGTTACAGTATCACAATAAAAGCTGCTAGTAGTTTTGCTGCATAGTGATTAAGAACATGGGCTTTGGATTTAGAGAGACCTAAAGTCTCCACTTACTTGCTGTGTGATACTGAATAAGATACTTATTGAAGTTGAAACTTCAATCTCCTCACCCTTATAAGCAGGAGAATATTAGTACTAACCTCATAAGCTTGTGAAAATTAAATGAAATGATGCATGTTGCTAATTTACACAGTCCCTATGCCTAGAAATTATGCAGAAAGTGGTAGCTATCAATAAAAATTTCTTTTTTCACAGGGCTACACCAACTGCACAGCTGCCAGCTATGACCACACAAGGCTGCCTGTAATTTTGCGAGCACTGTGGACTAGAGAGATGACCACATAAGAGCGACCTGGCTTAATGCTGTGTCCTCCTAGTCATTTTAGATAGATGGCCCTCAACTTTGTTGGCCAAAGAATTATATCCATTCATACAACAAAACAGAAACTCTCAGGGAACTTTTACGAAAATACACTTTCCACCCAAGGACTGACAATTCTGAAAATCAACCCAAATCTGACTTCTTTGCTGTGTCAGCAAGACACCTTCAATTACCCACTGAATTTTTATTGCACTTTTCAAAAGAGCCTTTAACAGCATAAAAACCAGAATTAACACTCATAACAAAATAGCACACGTGCTTAGCCTTCGACAGTTCACGATGTGCTTTTCCGTTGTTTTTAGCTCATTTAACCCTCAGAGCTATCTTAATAGTGAGTTATATTTGCTATTCCCAGTTGACAAGAGAGAACATTGAAACCCAGGAGATAAAGTGACTTTCCAAGGTCACTAAGTTAGAAAATGGCATATTCAAATCCTCTTAGGATGAGGCTCAAATAGGAAATCAAACAAGTTTTGTCAATTGTAAGCCCACAAGATTGTGTGAATTTGACCCATCTAATCAGCATAAAGGAAAGCTTTGACATGGACAAGGAATTATATTTAATGTGCCTTGCAACTTTCTTTGGAATGACAGTAGTCTCATTACAATGGTGACAAAACTGTTTGGAAAATAATTTTATCTAATGGAGGTGTTTCCAGAACCATCAATGGAAAGTAGCCAGTTGCTTCAGCAAGAGGGAGGTGATGTCTGAGAGGTCAGATGAACCGCCTGCTTCATGCACCCACTGCGCCCCCACAATCGCTGCCTCCAGGAGCTGCCTGTGAGCTTAGCATTCCAGGGGGTTCTACTGGTGCCCGTTACTGAACCTACCCAGCCCTGGTTCCCTGAACCCCTGCCCACCTGCCACGTCCTCACCTTCAGCGCCAGGGGCCCCTTGCACCTCTGTTCTGAGTGCAGAGTTTTCTCCTGAGATAGAGTCAGAATCCGCTATAGCGGTTTCTGACTCTATCTCTGCTTACTCTAACCTACAACCTGAGGTAGAATAAAGATTGTTTTAGCCTCATGATCAGAGTAAACCCACAACTCCTGTATTAGCTCCGCGACTAAATGGCCCTTTGACTCAGGGAGCCTTGGTTGCATGTCTGTAGAATGAATGGTTGTACCAGGCAGGGTTTGATGCTCCTTTGATTTTGACTTCCTGTGAATCCTGATCCATTATCAAACAGAATCTTCTGGGGGATGGGGGGGAGGTAGGTAGCAAATCCCAGCAGCAAGATTGGGTACTTATTTCTAAAACATCTCGTCTGTGCTATCTTCAGATAGAATGGACGCAGCCAGACCTTCACAATCAATACTGTGTCCTGGTGATGAGCAACGTTGCTCAGAATGAGGCCCTGAAGCAACACCACATCATCAGTCTCTGAAACATGACTAGAGATTTCACCTCATTGTATTTACAAAGAAGGTCAGGGAAGTGAAGTGATAAATTTTAGGAGGATCTCCAACACTGAGAATTGAAATCCAAGAAGGATTTGAACCAACTCAATTAACTGAAATATATGTTACCAGATGTACCGAATTTCTTCAGTATTTTGGTCTAGAACTGCTTTATTGTATGCATTCATTCATTCATTCATTTATGAATTCATTTTTATTGTCTTTTTCTATGGTTTCTGTTTCTCTGCTGTGGTTTATTAATCTCTCCCTCCATTTTTTTTCAATCATTGTGCTCACATGCTGATGAAGCTCTTGCTCTCATGCCTAATTTTATAACTGTTCATCCGAGCCTTTATTCGCTGTTTTCTTTTAATTATGTACTCTTGTTAACCCCCGCATGCATTCAAAGTTACAGATAGCCATAGACACAGTATTAATTAAAGCATATAATTTATGACATTGGAGCTTGAAATTAATAAGTGACAATACAATTACATGGTTTTCCTAATTGTCCTTCAGTAGTATAAAGATTGACATTAGAAGCAGCATTAGAAGCTAAAAGCACTCATAAACTCAAAACAGCTTTGAAAGTAATCACAAGAGAATCTAAAGAAACCATCCCCATTTTAAGGGACAGAATATGGGGCAGTTAAATGGGAGGACAACTATCTTTTCTCTTTTTATTAACAGTTTGAATCTACAGAGGAAAAGTTCATCTTAATAATTGGAAGCTAACTTGTATTGTATTTAATTTGTGTTGTACAAAACTTTGAATAGATTGTAAACTAAGCCCCTTGTCCTTTGGGTGTCTTTAATTTCAGCTTCATCGCTTTCTACATCATTGTTTTAATTTCCTTGCCCATGTCATTTTTTATGTCTTCAGATGAAAGAAATTTTAAACATGTTCTTTTTCTGAATGCATTTTCAAATGGGATAATTTGACATGGTGTCAACCTTCATTCAATGTGTGGTCTTACTTTCTAGAATCTACTCCATGACACCAAAATAAGTCACAACTTGTATTTGTTGCTGGGCCCAGGACAGCTCTCTGCTAAACTCACACGGTCTTCTCAAGGACGACACGCTCATCAAAATATCACATTCACCCAAATGGGTCAGAGAGTGAGCTTTTCAAGTAAACTAATGAATTCAGAGCCACCTGTGATACAACTGGGCCCATAGAAATGGGCTATTTCAACACTGAGTTTATAATTCAGAATTTATAATTACTTTGAATATGGAAATGGAGTAAGAAAAATCAATTTTTTCCTGATGCTTACAAAAAGCATTTTGTATGGTGGGAAAACAGTTATTTACCATGTCAACAAATTATCAACAAACTCTTTAATAATTGTTTTATCATATGTACAGTAAAATATATTTACAAAACATATGCACATGTAGTGTGTGTGTGTACTTGTGTTCTTATGTGTATGTTTGTGTCTGTACTTGTCTGTGTTTATGTGACATGTATACACAACCACACTATATGGACTCCAGAACTCAATAGTCTGGTACTAATTATAGCAAATATTTCCTTCAACTTTATAGAAGTATTCCCTAAATATGTTCAAATAAAAAATAATGAAGAATTGGATAATTCTGGAGTGAAGGCAGGAACCAGATAGCTTGCATTCAAATCCAAGTTCTACTGCTTCAGCATGACCTTAGACAAGATGAGATGTTTGCAAATGATTTTCAAGTGTAAGGTTTGGTTCCGGTTGAAATTATAAAGCTTTGTTTTCTTTCTTCTTTTATCAAAATTTATTCATGTAAATTTACTGTTACTGAATTAGTAATAACTTCATTAGCTAGCTTTCAACAAATTTAAATAGTGAATAAACATGACCAAAAAATAAAAATTGGTACAGCAATTCCACATCTGAATATTTAGTCAAAAGAAATAGAAACATATGTCCACAAGAAGAAAACTGCTCAGAATTTTTTTTAAATGGGCCACTGATACACAATAAAATATATAAATCTTGGAAACATTGCTCTGAGTGAAAAACCCTTACCTAGGGAAAATAATCCTGTTAGATTTCATTTATATGAAATTCAAAACAAACAAAGCTAATCTATGATGGAAAAAATATCAAGACAGTATTTGCCTTTGTGGCATTGCAGGGGCTCAGGTGTCAACTAGGAGGGGGTCAGAGAGGTTTTCAGGTGTGAGTATGATATTTTATACCATGACAGGTGTATGATTTTGCCAAACTCAGGAAACATACACTTAACATTTGTGAATTTGTTGTATGTAAATTTCACCTAAAAATAAAAAAAATAATACCAGAAGCATACAGTGAACTCTAGCTAGTGAAGTACCTGCTGAAATATTTACAAGAAAGTATATCCATATTCAATTACTTAGAAATGCTTCAGAAAATGAGATGGGCAAGTGAATAAATAAGTGATAGAGAGAGAGCAGCAGCATGCTGACATACAGCCTAGGTGGCCAATGCAGAGGTTATTACCATCGCTTTTTTACTTTATTTGCATTTTTTTGAAATTTTTTATAAGGAACCTTTTGAATAAAAATAATGAAGCTATGAAAAATTACCTCTAATTTAGGAAGGGGTTTTCTAACAGATCATAAGCATGAGTCAGTTATATGAATGAAGTCACAGCTATCCCTTCAAAATGTGAGTTATTCTCATCTTTTGAATAGTTTGTGAATCTTTCTGTTTTGCCATTACACTAAAAAAAAGGAAGGAGTCACATGTTTTCACAGATGTTTGAGAGGAAAACAAATGAATTATTCATTTTTTCCAAATTTATTTTCTTTCTTTAATGCACTAATACTATACATAGTTAAAGAAATTTTAAATTAGTTGGAGTAAAGATTTATGTAATATGATCAAAAGACTTTCTTTTTATATCCAATGTGGATTACTTGTACTGGGTTTTAGATATCTTAAACCTTAACAAGAAACAAGGATCCCCTGGAGGTATTACAGTAATGAAGCGGGAATGCACACCTGTATAATGTAAAAGTAAAATAAAGTACACAAAATAAAATAAAATTAAAATTAAAATTAAAAATTAAAAAAAATTAAAAATTAAAAATAAATAAATTAATTAATTAAATAAAATTAAAAAGTAAAGCTATTCAGCCTTTGCTGTTCTGACCTCTACATTCTGAAATAATTTTAGTGCATACATTAAAATTAGATTTTGTTTTGTTGACCTACATCTCCAATTTTCCAAAAATTCGTGTGGTTTTCTAGGTATGTTCAGAGGCGGCCGCCCCTCAGAGGAAGAGTGAGCGGGTGGGGAGTGGGGCTGGGGTCTGTGCTGGTGTTTCATTCACCTCCCGCCCCAGGGCCGGCTCCTGGCCCTACTCAGACAATGGCAGTAGAACAGGTAGTGAAAGTCAGTAAACTCTGATAGTTTAATGAGAATTTACTTTCTAAAGTTTCCATATGACCCAGCTATCCCACTGCTGGGAATATACCCAGAGGAATGGAAATCATCAAGTCGAAGGTAGACCTGTTCCCCAATGTTCATCGCAGCACTCTTTACAATAGCCAAGAGTTGGAACCAGCCCAAATGTCCATCATCAGATGAGTGGATACGGAAAATGTGGTACATCTACACAATGGAATACTACTCTGCTATAAAAACGAATGAAATACTGCCATTTGCAACAACATGGATAGACCTAGAGAGAATTATATTAAGTGAAACGAGTTAGGCACAGAAAGAGAAATACCACATGTTCTCACTTATTGGTGGGAGCTAAAAATTAATATATAAATTCACACACACACACACACACACACAAACAAAAACCGGGGGGGGGGGAGAAGCTATAACAACCACAATTACTTGAAGTTGATACGACAAGCAAACATAAAGGACATCGTTGGGGGGGGAGGGAGGAGAGGGAGGAGGGAGGGAGGTTTTGGTGATGGGGCAACAATAATCAACCACAATGTATATTGACAAAATAAAAGTTAAAAAAAAAAAGTTTCCAAAGCTGCAGAAAAAAACCAATGTTAACGGAATAGATCTACCTTTTGAAAGATTTCTTTCAAAATCTTTCAAAATACCGCTCTCAGCCTGGCTCATTTCCCCATGACAATTGCAGAATTTTAAAACTGTGCTTGAGGCATGGGGTGGGTTGAAGCTCTGAGCAACAGGGACGCAGGCCTCTTAACTTTTGACAAAATAGAAATGCAAGTGTTTAGTGTGCATGTGTGTGTACATACACATACGTGCGTGTGAATAGGAGTATTAGAATAAATAGATGTGTTTGCATGAAAGCGAGGGATCCCTCCTCCTTCTCTCCTCCTTTTTCCTTTTTTTTTTTTTTTTTTTTTTTGCCTTAATCATTAAGGAAATTAAGCAACACTTTCCAGAGTCTGCAATAGCATACCTTTTAGAATATTCAAAACTACGTCCTACCCTTCCCCCATATCCGTCAAATCCGAGTTAATTGTGTTCACCTAACTGAATTCAAACTTGTTGAAAGCAAATCACAAACTTGACTTTGTGCTTTTTCTTTTTATGCTGGCGTGTTTAGGGTTGGAATCTCAGCTCAATACTGAACCATGACAGCTTCCTTGGGTGTTTCTTTTCTTTTTAGACTTAGTGAGATGTGCAGTTTTACATTATTAGCTAAGTGTTTATCATTCAAGAAATACAGTGTGTGCTCCCACCACGTCTGCGAGACCCATTCTTGTCTACAGAGCAGCTGTCGCTCCACTTAGAGAGGTTTAGTTTCCCATTTATGAAGATATCCTGAGGCAAATTACTATGGTATGCCTGTGTGTGAGTTCCTTTCGTTTTATTCTGCTTGAGGTTCGTAGAACATCTTGAATCTAGTTTGATATTCTTTGTCACACGGGTGACAATATCAGCACTATCTCTTCAAACATCACTGTGTCTCCCTCTTCTCTCCTCTCTTTCTGAGACTTAGCGGCATGGTTATTAAATCTTTCTACGGTGGCCTTAAAAGTGTCTTATGTTTTCCCCAACGTTTTTTGTCTTCTTTTTATCTCTGAGATTTAATTTTGTGTGCTAATATTTTATTTGTAAGGACATATACACCCAAAACAGAGAAGCACTGTCTCCCCATGTAAAACTCAATTAACTTTTGAAATGCATTTTATCACTTGCCAACAACATGGAGGTGTCTTCTCAATCCTGGCACTTTACACATAAGCCAAAACATCAAGTGACCTGTTTTTTTTCCTCCTCCTCTTCCTTCCTGTTCTTTTTGTTTGAATTTTTTAATTGAGATGTAATTCAAATAACATAAAATTCACCTTTAAAAAGTGAATTTGGTGGCTTTTAGTATAGTCATAAGATTGTGTACCGTCTACTATCTAATCGCAAAACATTTTCATCATTCTAAAAGGAAACTCCACAACCATTAGCAGTAACACCCCAATCCCACCAGCCCCTGGCAACTGCTAATCTACATTCTGCTTTTATTCATTTGCCTTTTCTGGACTTTTCATATGAATTAAATTATACAGTATGTGGCCTTATGTGTTTAGCTTCTTTCACTGAGCATAATGTTTTCTAGGCTTATTCGTGTTGCAGTGTGTATCAAATTTCATTCTATTTATGGCTGAAGAATATCCCATTGTATGAATATACCAGGTATATGTATCCATGCATCAGTTAACGGGCATTTGGCTTGTTTGTATTTTCTTACTATAATGAATAATATTGCTATGAACATCTGTGTACAAGGGTTTGTATGAACATGATTTCATGTGTCACAAACATGTTTGGGTATATACCGATGAGTGAAATTGATGGGTCCCATGGAAATTCTGTGTTTAACCTTTTGAGGAAGCTGAAGCATTTTTTATATTCCCACCAGCTCTCTATATGCGAGGTTCCCAATTTTTCTACATCTTTGCCAATACTTTTTGGTTTTTTATTTATTTTTAATTATAGTCATCTTCGTGCAGGTGGAGTTGCATCTAATTTCCATTTGGATTTGTATTTCCCGAATGATTGATGTTGTTGAGCATCTTTTCACGTGCTTTTGGCCACTCACACATCTTCTCTAGAGAAATGCCCATTCAAGTCCTTTGTCCATATTTTAATTGGATTATTTGTCTTTTTATTGTTGAGTTGTAAGAATTCTTTTTATATTCTGGACATTAGACCCTTATCAAATACATGATTTGCAAGCATTTCTTCCATTCTGTAGATTGTCTTTCCATTTTCTTGATGTGTCCTTTGATGCCCAAGACTTAATTGTGATGATATCTAATTCATCCGTATTTTCTTTGGTTAATTGTGCTTTTGGAATCATATCTAAGAAACTGTTCCCAGAACCAAGGTTATGTACATTTACACTTATATTTCTTCCAGGAGTTTTATAGTTTCAACTTTTATGCTTAGGTGTTCAGCAATTTTCAGCTAGTTTTTGTATATGGCATAAGGCAGGGGTCCAAATTCATTTTTTGCATGTGGATATCCAGTTGTCCCAGCATGATTTGTTGAAATGGTAGTCCTTTCTTCATAGAATAGTCTTGGCACCCTTGTCAAAATTCATATGACCATATATGTGAAGTTTTATTTCTAGGCTCTCTCTCTCCTGTTCCATTGGTCTATGTGTCTGTCTTTATGCCAGTACCACGCTGTCTTGGTTAATGTGCCTTTGTAGTAAGTTTTGAAATCAGAAAGTGTATGACCTCCAATTTTGTTCTTCTTTTTCAATATTGTTTAGGCTATTTACCATCCCATCTGTTTCCATATAAATTATAAGATCAGCCTGTCCATTTATGAAAGCAAACAAACAAAAATACAGTTTGAATTTTGGTTAAGATTCCATTTAATCTGTATATCTGGAGACGATTGAAATCCAATCCATGATTTTTTCACTAATGTTTTATTTTTATTGTACAAGTCTTGAAATTCTTTGGTTACATTTCCTCTTATATATATATTTTTCTTTTTGATACTATTGTAAATGGAATTTTCTTAATTTTATTTTCAAATTGTTCATTTCTAGTGCATGGAAACACAGTTAATTTTTGTATATTGACCTTCTATTCTGCAACTTTGTGGAACCAGTTTATTAGCTCTAATAGTTTTTTTGTGGATTCTCAGGATTTTCTATGCATAAGATCATTTATTTAGTACTTTTTAATATGGATAAGGTTATTTCATTATTTTGCCTACTTTTTCTGGCTAGAACCTCTAGGGAAGTGTTGAAGAATAGCAGCAACAGACGTTTTTGTCTTGTTTCTCATTTGGGGAAAGTTTTCAGTCTTTTATCATTAAGTAGAATGTTAGCTTGGGGTTTCTCTTAGATATCTTCTACCAGGTTGAGGAAGTTACCTTCTATTCCTAGCTAGCTGTTTTTTTATTGTGAAAGGGTGTTGAATTGTATTAAATGCTTTTTCTGTATTTATTAATATAATTATGTATTTTTCCCATTTTTTCTATTAATATACTATATTCGATGCTATAACCTGATATTTTACATTGAAGGATTTTTCTTTGTTGAACTAACCTTGCATTCCTGCTATTATTTTGTTGAGGACTTTTGCATCTGTATTCATAGGTATATTAGTCTGTTGGGGGGTTTTTTTGTTTGTTTGTTTGTTTTTCTTTTGAGGTTTTTGTCAGTTTTTTGTATCAAGATAATACTGGCCTCATAGGATGAGGTAGAAACTGTTCCTTCCCCTTCTTTTTCTTTGTAAAGGTTTGAGAAGAATTGGTGCTAACTCTTATTTAAAGATTTGGGAGATTGGGAGATTTCACCAGTGAAGTTACCTGGACCTGGGCTTTCCTTGTTGGAGGGTTTTTGTTTGTTTACTAATTCAAAATTTTTACTTATTACAGTTGTGTTTGGATTTCTATTTTGAGTCAGTTTGGGGATTTTGTATGCTTTTAAGAGCCTTGGCATTTGTCTAGGTTATCTACTTTGTTATAAAAATTTTCATTGTATTTCCTTATAATAATTTTTATTTCTGTAAAATCAGTGGTAATTCTTACCTTTTGTTCCTGATTTTATTAATTTGAGTCTTCTCTCTTTTTTTTAGCTAAAGGTTTCTAAAATTGTTTTAGCTAAAGGTGTAGCTAAAGGTTTATAAAATTGTCTTTTCAAAGAAATTTCTGTTTTTGTTTTTCTCTATTGTTTTTCTTTTCTCTGTTTATCACTTTTTATGCTTTAATCTTTAGTATTTTCTTTCTTTTGTTTGCTTGCATTTAGTTCACTCTTTTTCTAGTTTGTTAAAGTGTAAGAATGGTATTTACAGTTATAAACTTCCCTCCGAGTACTGCTTTAATGGCATCCTGTAAATTTTGGTATGTTGTGTTTTCATTTGCATGAATGTCAAAGTACAGTCATCCCTCAGATTGGTTCTTGGACCTCCTAAGAATACCAAAATCTCAAGTTCCTTACTTAAAATAGTGTAGTGTTTGCATATAACACATCTTCCTAAATACTTCAAATCGTTTCTGAATTACTTATAGTACTTAATACAAGCAAATGCGTGAAAGTAGCTGTTACATTGCACATGACATGAGTTGTCTCTAATGTCTCTTATTCTCTGTATGTACAAATTATACTTGGAAAACATCAAAAAGTATAGCTGCTGAAGTTTCTGAGTAGATTTACAAATATGATTATAGTATTAACAATTTCAAATAGTAACAATTGTTTGATAATCCATTTGCTCCTTTCAAAAGATTGCCTACCTTTGGAGTTTGAGGTTAAGAGAAAGAAACATCCATCTAGTTTAAGTGGCTGTGTTGCTTTCACTCCTAAGCAAACTTAATCCACCATGTGAAGTGTGTGTTTTACATGAGTTTAACTCTTGACTCAGTGCCTTGCACTGCTGTGTTCATGGCTGTTAACACAAAGTTTGTATCTCATGTTTATGCATGGATTATGTGTGTGGGCTACTTGGCATGTCATTAGGCCAACAGGTGTTTCTCTTCTATTTCCACTTAGTCTTCTCTTTCTTTAGTATTCTTTGTCATCAAGTTTTAATTAGGGCTGTGGTTGTCTGCTTTCTCCTCCAAAGTCTCATTAGCATTCCTTTGGAACTTCTTAAACTTCTTAGACACTCCCCAGCCAGGTTTGCACTTCTGGAAACTTTTAAGCCTGTGCAGCATGCTCTTGAGGCTCTCCATGCCCCACAGGGGACAGGCAGGCTCTGATGCTCCTTCCTGCCCCAGCCCGGGCCCCTGTTCCCAATGGATTCTGGTCTGCTCTCCTGTCTGGGATATTCTAGAGGATTTTTATCTGCAGATAACAACTGACCATGGAAACCCCCTTTTCCTTTTTCTTTGGCCTCTGTTTCTTCAAGCTCACTGTGGTAGACAGTGGTTTTGTTAGAATCCACTTCCTACACTGAATCAAAAGAATATGCCAACCTGCAAATAGTCTCAAAACCCAGACTTTTCTCCTTCTGCCCAATCCCGGGTCCACAGGGCTCTGGGGCTGATCGACACCTAGTACTTGGTAGCCCAACTGTGGATCCGCCCTTCTTGTCTCTATTATGACAATTACTCACTTGGTGACATCACATTTCTCTCAGTTAATCCAGACACCTCTGGCCTTTGACCCAGTTTTCCATGAAATTCTCCCCATGTAACTCCTGCATGAGGGCATGCATGGGTATGTGTGTGCATGTGTGTGTGTATACATTTGTGTATAGAGCCTGTGTATGTATGAGTGCATGTGTATGTGAATGTGTGTGTGCGTGCCTTTGTGTATGGGGCATGTGCGTGCTTATGCATTTGTATATGGAGCATGTGTGTGTATGTTAGTGCATGTGTATGTGAATGTGTGTGTGTGTGTGCATTTGTGTACGTAGCATGTGTACGTGTGTGAATGTGTGTGTATATGGTGCATGTGCATGTGTATGTCAGAGTTAGGGATAGGGTGAGGTAAGTGAAACATTTCAGATTCAAAATTTGAGGGGATCAAAAAACTTGCTAATCAAGACAAATAATATTTTAGGCAATATATTAAGAAAATAAAAAGAAAAATTAATGCAAGAAAAAATCCATGATGAAAAAGATGATTAAAGCTTTAAAGACAGGATCCAACCCTGTCCCTGAGGGGCCCCACCACACTGGCCTCATCCTTATTCTGGCCCTGAATCCAATAAAACTTCATTTATAAAAACAAGCAGCTGTCCTGCAAGTCATAACTTGCTAATTCTATTAAAAATATTGGATTAAAATTCAGTTGACATTTGAACAACATGGGTTTGAACTGCAGGTTCACTTATATGTGGGTTCCGTATCCACGGATTTAACCAACCACAGATCAAAAATACATTATTCATGGGATGCAGAACTGGAGTGAAATGGAGGGCTGACTTTTTGTGTGCATGGGTTCCACAGGCCAACTACTGAAGTACTTGACTACTTAAGTAAAGACATGGGGAAGTTATAGGTAGATATTTGACTGTGAGGGGGTATGAACACCCCCAACCCCTGCATTGTTCAAGGATCAACTGTATTACTTATGTGGATTACTGAGGGTCTTGGGGGGTTCCCTTAAATTATGTGCTTGAATCACCCACATCCTACTCCTAATGTGTGTGGGGGGGGGCAGGTAGTCACCAAGGTGTCTCCAATAAGCCCTGCCTCCCACCAGCTGTGTTCTAGCCCCGGTTTGGATGGCATTTCTCTCCCAAACCTGGATGGTCCATCCTCTGTTGGCCCAGAAAGTTGCGGGGTTGGCGGGTGGCTATGTGTCTTGAAGTAGGAATTAGGGTTTTAACTCAGCAAGACACAGGTTATCGGGATACTCATAGGGAGTTGTGGGACCAGACTGTTTTTTTTCTGAGGTCACTCTGGTTATTTTCCTGTGGAGAATAGAGTGGGGAGGGTAGGATGTGCTTTGGAGGTAGAGACTGTAAGATGCGTTGATGGTATGGATAATGTGGGGACATGGGAAGGACAAATAAGGGTGATTCCTGGATTTGACAGTCTGATCCTGGGCATAAGTGACACATTCTTACCCTTCCCCTGCTCTCCACATTTTCCCACCCACATCTCCTTTCCGTCAGTTCAAGAACGGTTGACATCACTGCTCCATAACAGTTCACCTAGACGGGTCTCTACGTCAGGGATTATTTCAACCCACGCTGTTAGTTTGTAGGGTCAGAAAGCAGTGGTCAAACCAGTCTGTGCTTTCTGCAGTTAGCAAATGGCTTAATTCGCTCATTCAAAGTCATTATGAAGAATCATGACAAGGAGAGCAATGGACAAGGCTCTCCTCTCGTGGATTCCCAAAAGCACATCGACGCTGCTCACAGCAAGCCACATGTCAACTTCTTCAAGAAATGATCCTGGAGATAAAGCTGTAAACTTAGCACAGTAAAGAACATAGGCTTTCAGGCTGAATGCTTCAGCTTTGAGGACTTTGGGGAATGGAGAAAGAAAAGGGTAACTAGCTCAGTCTTGGGCAGGTCTTGGTGGCTCATGCTACTGTACTGAGCTGAGAGCGGATGCCCTGACGTGTTGAACGCCCCTCGATGGTTTGGGGAATGGGTACCTGGTCCATCGGCCACTGGTTCGTACATGCTAGTGCCTGTTGAAAAGGAAGACTCCTACCCTACCACTCTTTTGTAAAACACATCAGATATCCATAAAAACCAGGTTGCATGTTAGCTTTGGTTTCCTGGGAGTGACATCACTTATATGATAACAAATAGGAGAAAGAAAGAAGCAGCCCTCAGAGTCAGGTGCCATTTAACTCTAAAGAAGGATGGTTGCACCCTGTGATCCTTTGAAAAACTGGAAAATGCTGACAACTTTATTTTCTACCAGCATTTTCAACTCATGAGGCTTCCAGGGAGAAATATCCACCCTGAAATTTGAGTTGCTCTGGAGCCTCACAAAATTGGGTAAAATTCTATTGAGTAAAATAAATGCTCATGACTACCCAGTCACTCAGACACTACGAACAAATGCCTCTCCAGTGGGCGCTTGGCTGTCAAGGGAGGAGCAGAGAAAGGAAACAAATGGGGGAAACTTTCTTACAAATGTATAGGAAGCAATTCCATGGTTAGTATTTCTGTATCCTTATCAGTATATTTACATCTTAATTTTTCATATGGCTCCCATGAAGGAATAAGCTCTAACAAAGAGGGCTTAGTCTGTAAATAAAAAGAGAAGTTTTCAAATTCAGAGGGATATCAACAGAACTGGGCCATTGTCTATTACAGGAATTTTAATTTCCATAGCTTCCTCCTCCCTCCCTCCTTGCCTGCCTCCTTCCATTCCTTCCTTCCTTATTTCCTTCTTTCTTCTTCCTTTCTTTCCTCTTTCCCTCCTTCTCCTTCCTTCCTTCCATCTTTCTCTTTTTCTGTACATAGTGCAGAGATCAATGCACCTCTGAAAAGACAAAAAGGAAGACAGGAACAGCTGTGAGCATCCTAGTACTGAGGCTGTGATCCTGATGAATAATGCTGCTGTCATAACAGCAGGGATAATTTAATGCTGGCACTTAGCAACGTGATAAATAGCTTGTCAGACACAGGCAGCGGCAGAGTCGACTGAACTGCCCGTGACAAGTTCTGAAATATTAATCTTCTGTTAGACTGAGGCTGTGCTGGAAAGGAGAGGTACAGGCAGGCCAGCTGCGAGATGACTCGAATGTGAACCAGTGTGGAGCAATTGTTGACACAAAGTTTTCTGGTTTTGCTTAAAAACATGTCATCTGTGAAGCAGCATCTCAAAGGTTAAAATATAGTTCACTTTAGAGAACATGACTGAATCTTTAAATGACTGAAGAGATTTTATTATTTAAGGAATGCGACTGGGCCTACATTTCTCTTCTTCCTCCCCCAAATTTGTTTCTACCCATTACAATTTGATTCAAAGAAAGTACATCAGGGTTTTGAACATCTTATTATAGGGATGAATCAATACACTACCTTTTTTCTAGTAATAACTTCAGGCTTCTAAAAGGATACATAGGCTTTAACATATAAGAAAATTAGCAAACTTCTTTATAGCCTGCTGTGTCAGATGATGGACATGAATTTTCATTATACCTATTTTTTATGAAATATAGAAAGTTTTAATAAAATATAGAAAGTTAAGGTGGAACCTATTGGTTTTTATCTCACATTTGTCCAAATGCAATTATCATACAGGGAACCAAACTTTACTTATTACACATATTCTGTTGCAGGACGGAATAAGGATCATAGAAAGAAAAAGTTATTGCGATAAAATTATTTATAGTCTGCCTTTTTCAACAAAAGGTTTTGAAATGGCCAACAAGAATACGTGTGATAAAAATTAAACTATTTATGTCAAGTGTAAATTAAAAGGGGGAAAGAAAAGATTTTCTTTTACAATATATTTTCTATTTCTCATGTATGTCTTACATATTTTTTCTTCCTCCAGAAGGACATTTGAGGCAATGTATATGAATATTAAAAATTAATGCAAAGAAATAAATAGTAGGAAAGAAGAGTTAACACTTTTTGAAAAGGCTGATAGAACTTTTTTAGAGGGTTGCAGGGGACAGAAATGTTCAGGCACACCTCTGATGGTGTGAACTTTATCTGAATTTCACCCAGACTTCCCCAGAGCTAGATCTTAGTGCCAACTCTTTGCCCAGTGACTGGGGCCTCACCAATTCACTGTATTTACTACAGCTAAGGAAACATTTCTAAAATGTTTTTGCTGATTATGTCTCCACTATGTTTTAAAATAAGAAAAGAAGCTGAATTTCATTTAAAGGTAGATTTATTTAAGGGTCATTTCAGATTTTTTAAAAAGATCTCCTTTGCTGTGAGCTAAGGAGCATTCCATAACCTGAAGGGGCTGGGAAGGTAGGAGAAGAAGAAAGGAAAATACATTTCCTCTTACTTATAGAGTATTCACTTACGAATACAGTTGAAATGCTTCTCTTACAATTTCCTATGTCTCTTCCACACAGTTGAATTAGTCTTTCCCTCTCACAGTAAAGATCATTGCAAAAAAAGGCAGAATGGCTACCTAACCTCTCAAAATTGTACCACTGTGATGAGGCTATCTGCCTTCCAGTCCCTGGGGCCTTGTCCAGTTTTAATCTCACAAATCTAAATGGGATAAAAATAAAAATTTGGAATATTGGCTAATTTTCTGTGCTATATCGGGGAATTTAATGTGCAATTCACCCCTTCCTACTTAGTGCTTTATTTGATTCTACTACCAATTACTGTTGGACCGGATTGATTCCCAAGGTACCAATTTCTCAAAATGACTGACAAGGGGAGCTGCTTCTGTAAGTACCAATTGACCTAGGTGGAGGTGATTAGCATACAGAGGGTCCTAGGAGAACTCAAAGTGCTAAAGGGCCCTGCCAATGGAAGCATGAGGGAACAATCTGGAGCCTGCACTTCCCTGGCAGTGCCATAGCAATGGCACCACCCCACTGGGGCTGTGCCCAGGATGGCTCCGGGCTGCTCTGGGAGACCTCACCTGGGTCTCCCAGAGACTTCCTCTAATCAACATACAAGAGGAGAGAGCATCCCTGAGCTGTTGAAAGCAACTCTGCACCCCTGAGTAGCTAGGGAGGCATGAGAGAGGTGCCTGGCAGAGTCCCTGTGAAATGTGTCTGGAAGCCTTCTCTATGAAAACAGAGTTTATTTAGCAGTGAGTAAGTATGTCGAAAAAATTCTTTATGGTAGTAGTAAAATACTTCTAAGATATGTTGGTAATGTTGGAGGTAGCAATTTTGAATTTTAATTCCATGACCTAATGGACCACTCAAATGATGGAAACAATTCATACCTGCAACACAAAAAATTAAGAGACATATGTATGCACTCACAGGCACATACACACACATGCACATACACAGGTATGTCAAAGGAGACCTGGGGTCAGTATCTTTAAAAAGAGCGTGCAATGGCATACATTGTAGATTTTACCTCTCTCTGACTGAGGGAATGGCTATTTTGAGAACTTCTCTCCCAGCTCTGTCACACAGAACACTGAGATGTTTGCAGCGAGTCAGTAAAAAAGCAGAGTTCACTTTTGACTGGGTTTCTGGCAATCACCAGAAATGTAAGTTTGGGGGTTTTCATAGGAAGCATTCGACAAGACCAGCTGCAGTGGAATTACACTGGTAGGTTAGGACCCAAACACATCTTGATGCTTTGGTGAAGTTCCATACTTTTATAGATATGGATGTCATTTAAAGCCAGCAGCTGATAAAGTGAATGAAAAATGAGACTATTGTATCTACTTGTCAAATGATTTCATTGCAAGGGAAGATTAGGATGCACGGCAAGGAAGTCGGTTCCCAAATCACCAATTCTGATGATATTAATTGTCCCTGATCTAGGAAGCTGGCACAAATAATTCTGTCAAAAGATTTACTGTGCAACATTAGATGCTATTTACTGATAAATGATGGGGCACTTCATTAGCTAATGTTGAAAAATCATGGTAGACTTAACTGAATTATTAGGGCTTGTATAGAAATCCTATTCTATAATGAGTTATTACTTTAAAATAATAGCAGCAATATGTTACAATTAAGCACTCTAAAAAGGAGCTTTCTGCAAGAAAGGTGTCACCATTTGAATGATTCCCTGAACCGCTACTATTACAAATGAATTCTGCTGGCTGCCATCCATCAAAACTCCACTTTCATTAACTAATTAGAGAACACACCAAAGTTGCACAGGCCAGCATTGCTCTGAGTTAGGGTGGGTTATAAACCTGGAGCAGTATCGCCATAGAGAATTGTCTTATCTTTCCTTTATTTTATTTTTTTCGGCAATTCTGACGCCAGCGGCAGTTTGGCTCCCCGGGTCCCATCCATCGCGGTGTGGTCAGATCTTCATTGGATGAGCAGCTGGGCAGTGCACTGGAAACACGCAGCCCTCCCCACCTCCCATTCAGATTACTCTTCATAAACAGCTTGATTAACTGAAATGTAATTGGAAACACTTTCACAAGACCTTACTTTCTGTGCATCAGTTGACTCTTATTTTTGCTTTGCTTTGGGTTATTCCTCCAAGTATAGTCCAGACTGGTGGAAAATAAGTGGAGAGATTCAGAATCCCATTTCAGTTAGGAAAGGCTTTCACATCCTTGGGCATATGGTTAAGGGTCAAAATTTTGTATATGGGATTATTTATATCTGTGCATTCCACACTTTAGCCCAGAAATGGTGTTCGGAGGAATTGATCCAAATCGTTCCAGCTTTATAGAGAATAAGTATATATTCACATTTATGAGTTTTAAATTTATCCAAGAGTTGCTACTTACTATGCACCCACAAGAACCAGGGCAATTGTAGTCAGCTACACTCAGTCACCACACTTCCAGCAGTCCAGGCAGAAAAGATCACCTCTGAGTGGCTAATAGGAAGGGCATCAAGACTCAAGTAGAAGAAACAACTTACCCCAGGTCACCTGGCTCTGCAGTCCACACGGATTTCTCTCCTTGGCATTACTTTCCCATGCACAGTGTTTGCTGTCTACTGTGTACAGTCTTGTGTTCTTGTTAGTAGGGAATCTAATTCTGAATCCAAAGCAACAACATTGGAATTCACTCAAGAAGTACTGGTGATTTCTGTTGTCTGAATACAATTATGATCATTGTGGGTATTTCTGTGTAGTTGTCAAAGAATCCAGAGAAGAACATAGATGGTTTTTATGATACTGTGTTTTCAGTTGGTTCACGTTGAAGTGATTTGACAAGGACAGCGAGCACGTCCCTGGTTAGAAAGATTGGAGCCTGCATGTAGACGTCTAAATTGATTTGAAGTCCAGCACCCTTATCTTAAAATGTTTAGGAACAGTAAAGTTTTATGATTTATTACTGAAAGTCATAAGGTCTCTGGTGACAAAACACAACTGCAGCACATGCCCGCGAACCTCAGCTGCTTCCAACGTGATTCTGAGGCACTGAAAATTGTTTTCACTTTTGAAATAGTGAAGATTAACTATTGACATTTGTGAATTTATGCCTGGAATTAAATACAATGAATTTTATAATTTATTTGAAAAGTAGACCATGCATAGTAGAAAGGAGTTGTATCCTCTATTGCTTTTTATAATATGACCATCAAAGAAATAAAAATCGTAGGACTTCAGCTGAAAAAGTAGCACCATGTAAAGACTTCTAAAATAGTACTTTCATGTTAAAATGCAGCATATCTGAAATGTAATATAATATATGCAGTATATTAATATACACTGCTTAATATAGACAGTCTATTAACTGCTCCAAATAAAATTAGTAAGTAGGAATTATATATTTTCTTTTTGAAACATGTGCTTTCTAATTAGGCATAATAAACTTTCTTACCCTTTTATCGACTAAAAGAACTTCACTCATGTCTCTTGATAACTCTTCCCTGTGCAATATGCCAAAGATTGCATTGAATTTTGATAAATTTAGGATAATAATTAAAAACATATATTGCTTCCCCACACCAATATTCGCAGTTAAAATTACTGAATTTTATTTGATTCACATAAAGCATTGTGATAGATGCTTTAAGGAGAGAGATTTCTCAGTCTCCTCAAATTTTGTCATGTTTTCAGGCAAAATCATTTTTCAAACCAGAGGAAATAGAGTTATGATTTTGAAGGGCCAGTGTTGACATCAGTGTTAGATGATGTTAGATATCATCACCATTAGAACCACCAGCAAAGAGCCCAGGTTGGTGAGGATGAAGCAAAATCTAGAGCTTAGCCTGCGCACAGGTCTTCCCAGGAACATCGTAGAAGGATTTCTCTCCTAGAAGGTGCCTCTGCACTTGATGAAGAGTTCTACCTGGAAGAGGCCCCCATCATAGGAAAGCATTGCATGGTGGTATTTCCCACTAAGGGAAAAGAAAAGATAAATGAACATAATGACCAATTTATTGTGTTAAAACCAAGTCATTTTAAAGCCCAATTATGAGGAAATTTCATCAAGCTTAATAGGTATATAAATAACCAGAAGAGTCAAATTTCCTTTTGGGGGTCAGGGGTGGAAGAAAAACAGAAGGGAGAAAAAATATAATGAGAAAGGGGAAAATGGACAGGGGGAAAGAAAACTGGTTAGCTTTGTCTTTCTGCACATTAAGGACTATTGGGTTTGGACAGGTAAGACAGCTAAGGCCTTCAGAAAACAGGTGTAAAAATGGAGCTAAGTCCTCATCTCACCGTGCCCTCACAGTTTTACCAAATGAGCATACTATAAGTATGAATGTCTCTGGCTCTAATATTTCCTAGATGGTTATTAATTCCCAAGTCTATAAGACGCAGTTGAAAAGGAAATAATTGGTCAAAGGACACATGGTGATATATAATCAATGGTTGTCCCCAAGCCTTTCAATGACTCCAGTGAGCTATTGGCTTTGTAATATTCTCCATCCATTGGGTAGCTCTGCCCTGCTGTGCTGAACTTGGACTCAGTACGTGGGGCTGGCACATCACCAGGTCTCATCAAGAATCCCCTGGTGTTGGTTGACATGGCAACCCTAGGCAGACTTTAAAATAGTTTGATATATGTTATATGTTGATTTGACACATTGTATTTATTGATAGCTGGTCTAAGTACTGTATTTAACTAGACAGATAACACAAACTCAGTCCCCTTAAAGCAGCATCTGGTTAATATAATATGATCCCATAATTTATTTTTAACTTCCCCTAATTGCTCCAGTCATTTCATCATTACAAATATTAGGTACCAAGGAAGGAGCGGCTCTTCTTCTGCCTAGATGGAGGGCTCCAGCCTGGTAGAGGCAGTGCTAATCTAATTAGAAAGGAAGCCGAGCTGAACGGCTGCATTTTCTCATGCTTAGCATTCACAAGTTAGGTCCCAGCAGATGTGCTGTGAAATTAATTTCCTCTGGTGTAACCAGAAACTCTCTGTTATGCAATTTCCATTTCACAGATGATAACCTATTATCACTTTATTCAAGGAAAATGTGTTAATAGCCACAAGGAAAATTGAATTATTCATATTTGCTCATTTCTATTCTGAAGCAAGCTCTTCTCTTTTCATGCATTGGGAGAAGGCTAATGTAAACATGACCAGATCCTTGTAAATTGGCTTGTAGAAGAGGCTGTTAGCATACTGCCTGGGGACCTCTGCGGGATGGGCTGACGGATAGCATGGGCTGCGGCATGTGCGAGGCAGGCTGTTACCAGGTGGTGACGTGAGCTAATGCCAGCCAGGTCAAACACGTCAGCTGCTAATTCAGAACTTTGCAGTGCTATCGTACAGTAGGCATGCGGAGCAGACAAGCAGTAACAAGTGGCTCCAGCTTTCATAGCCCAGAATGCTTGGCAAAGGCACGTCTTTGGAAAGCCAAGTGAGTCTTGGTGCAAATGGAGGGAAAGCTTCCCCCTAGATCTGGGGTGAGTTCCAGCTTCCACCCCAAGCTCCTTTTCTAACTGAGCCCACCCTGTGGGGGTCAGATTTTTAGTAGTAGCCAAAGCAAAGTGACACATTTTAGTAGATGCCACTTGGGATCAGGCATCAGGAAACCAAGTTCTCCTCTGAGATCAACTGCAAAGGAGATGCACGTAAGCTTCCTGGTAATTAATTACAGGGCCAGTGGGATTGAATGGTCAAGAGTTTCCAGATGTTCAGGTCCTTTTCCTGTTTCCCGCTAAATCTTCTCTAAATCCCACCAACTCCCACTGTGCTTAGGTCTCCAAAAGAAAGACAAGTATACACTCCAGTACAAAGGTACCTGCCATGTGTGTGTTGTTACTGACTTGGCCACTGATTCCAATCAACCTTCTCTCCTGCAAGCTTCCTGAGGGGCACGAGACAGAAACACTCGCCCCTTTCTTTCTAGTGCCACTGAGCAGACCCCACCCAGGCCACCTGCAGTCCCCTTCTCCTAGCTCCTCCTGGAGACAGTTCAACCACCTGAAGCCAAAGTCGCTGAGTGCCCTTCTGAGTATATTTAGCAGGTCCTTACCCTTTTGGACAGCCTGAACACCCATTCCTCCAGAAAGGGGAGCAATAGGGAGCTGGTCAAATGTCTGTCCAGACATCTTCCTGGGCCTTCATCTTTTTGGGGGGAGAGAGGAGAGAGAGACAGAGACAGAGGCAAATAGAGACACAGAGATAGGGCAAGGGGGGTGGGGAGAGACAGGGAAGAGAGAGGATGGCAAACACAGATGGCAGTAAAGATCGGGGCACTTACTCAGAGAATCAGTGCCTCAGAATGGTGTTTTCAATAGTGAAAATGGTAATAAGCATTGTTTAAAAAGTCAGGAAGGCAGTGATCGGAAACACTGCTTTGGGACCAGGCTGGCCTGACCCCCGTTCTTTCTCTGCCCTCGCTTTGCGCTGGCTCTGCTTCCGTTTGTCATCCATACTGTGAGCAGGTCATGCTGCCTACCCTTACGTGCTCAGCACATGCTTGCTGGGATCCTTGTATTTCCTGGTACTCTGCTGGGAGACATGGGGGAGACGGAGACAGTGTCCCTGGTTTCCGAGAGTTTACATTCTATACATAAAAATAGAGAGTAAATGAACAAAACAGAGCATTTCAGAGTCTGAAAGTGCTATGAAAGGAAGTTAAGAAGGAGATTTAATCGTCTGCTAGGACAGTCTGGAAGAGCATGAACCAGAGCACCCTTGGCATGAGTTTTCATTCAAAAGCCCAGGACGGGAAGCCCCAGAGGAAAGGAGGTGAAATGTCTGTGGGATTAGTGTAAGGGCTCAGGAAGTTCTGCCAGTTTAGGGAAGAGTCGGTCAAGGAGGGTCCTTGGAAGAGGGAGGGTTTCTTCTTAGTGATGAGCAGCCTTTGTTCATGTCATCTGGATTTTATCAGGACGGATGGAGGAATGCTTACAAGTGAAGGTCATGGGCAAGAGGGAGTGGGGAGAGATGCTGACTGGGATAGTGACCGAAACTTTCCGAGGCCTTCACAGGGCACAACTGGAGATGGGAGTTCAGGAGGGCCCCTTGGTGGAGCTAAACTTGAAGGACCAGAAGGAATCATGAAGAATCAGTGGAGTAATGTGTCCACAGCCTTCAGCGTGATTAAATACCTGGGTGTTACAAATCCTTCTGTGAACTAGGGCTTCTGAAGTCTGAGCTGCAAACCCACCCCTCATCACTACCACCACCTTGCAGAGGGGCACTGAATATGCTGCTGTCTTCAGGACAGCCTTCACTTTTTAAAAATCAATATTCTTCTCATTCTAAGCCACGATCAACATAGAGATCATAAAAATAAAGAGGAAGATCTTTGGAGATAATAAAAATAAAAATAATTGAAATCCCTTATGCTGTAGATTTCATTCTCTTCATTTTGCACTTTTGAGAACATCAGTGTTTGTGTTGGCATACCAGAGCATGAGAACTCTAGATGTGTTCATATAAATATACATATCAGACAGTAGTTCTGAGGTCTTTTGAGCAAAATGACCTTTAGAGCAAATGGGATAAGGTCTTTCTATATATTTAGCTTCTCTAAACTCCTCCCTGATACTTTTTGCACAAAACCCTATGGCTGAAATTTCAGTTATTATTTTTATGAAATTAACATAAATATCTAAACTATATATATTCTATTGTTTACCCTGGTTCTTAAGTATTTTAAATGTACATTTTACTGACATGTGCAAGATTTTATTTAGATATATGAAGCAATCTATTGTAATTTACAGTAAAAAAAAAAGGATTGATAAAACAAAGGCCCTATTTTTAGGTTCAGTATGTAGTTATCTCCTGGCTCCATGTTTTAATTTTTAATCAAACTCTCTGTATTGAGATGAGTGTAGATTCACAGGCTGTTGTAAAAAATAATATACAGAGGTTCCATGTTCCATTTATCCATTTTGACTGGAGGATAACATCCTGCAGAACTGTAGAACAATATAATTGACATATACAATCTACTGGTTGTATTCAGATTTCCCAGGTTTCACGTGCATGTGTGAGTGTGTGTGTGTGTGTGTAGCTCTGTGTAATTGTATCACATGTGTAGATATGTGTATTTACCAACCCAAGCAAGACATGTAGCACTCATATTTACAACCACACCCATCTTCCCCCACCTCCACTCCCACCCTCCCCTAACCCCTCCATCCTTAACCCACGGCCACTGCTAGCCAGTTTTCCATCTCTATACTTTCGTCAGGATGTCATATAAATGGAATTGTAAATTATGCAGACTTTTTGGATTTGGCTTTTTTCATGCAGCGTTATTACTTTCAGACCCATCCAAGTTGTTGTGTGTATCAATAATTTCTTTTTATTGCTGAGTACCGTTAAAATACGATGTTCCACTGTGCTGAATTATTCAGTCGTTGAAGGACATCAGGACTGATTCCAGTTAGATGCCATCACAAATAGAGCTGAAACAAACATTCTTGTTTAGAATTTCTCATGAACATAAGTCTTGCTTTCTCTGAGATAGATGCAAAGAAGTTCACTTTCAATGCTGGCACGCATGGTAGTTTTTCAAGAAATTGCCACACTTTTCTCCAGAGTGGCTGTACCATTTACATTTCTATTTCCAGCAGCATCCTAGGAGTGATCCATCCTGGACAAATGTTGGTGACCATCTTTTACTTCAGCCATGCTGATAGGTGTGGTCATACCTCATGTGGTTTTATTTTGCATTTCCCTGATGGCCAGTACTGTTGAACATCTTTTCATTCATGTGCTTATTGCCATCTGTTTACCCTCTTTGGTGAAAGGTTTGTCCATTTTCTAATTGGATTGTGATTTTCTCCATTGTTGAGTTTTGAGGGTTCTGTGTGCATTGAAGAAACTAGCTCTTTGTCAGACATGTGGCTTGCAAGTACTCTTCTCCTATTCCCCTGCTTATCCATTCATCCTCCTGACAGGGACTATAACAGAGTGAAGTTTTTAATTTTGATGAGACCCAATTTGTCAGTTTTTCCTTATGGATCACTTTTTTGGAGTCAAGTCTAAGAACTAGTCCCAGATGCACATTTTCTCCACTGCTTTCTCCAAACATTTTGTATTTCTGTGCTTTATGTTTAAGTTCATGACCCATTTTGAGTTCATTATTTTATGAGGTGTGAGGTTGGGATTAAGGGGTGTTTTCTGTTTGTTTACTTGGAAATGTTCACTCCAGCCCCATTTATTGACAAAGCTATACTTCCTCAAATGAATTAATTTGCTCCTTCATCAAAACTCGGTTGAGCATATTCGTGTGGGTCTACTTTTTTTTTTTTAAATTCTGAACCATTGGACTATAAATCTATCATTGTGCAAATACCATTCTGTATTTATCACTGTTGCTATATATATATTAAGACAATATCAGGTACAATGATCCCTCACACTTTATACTTACTTTTAAAGGTTGTTTTATCTATTGCAAAGCATGTTATCTTCCATAGAAATATAAAAATAAACTTATATGTATAAAACATCCTGCTGGGATTTTGCTAGGAATTGCATTAAACCAATAGATCAGTTCAGGGATAATAGACCTTTTTCTGTATTGAGTCTTTCAATACATAAGCCCAGTGTTTTTCTTCATTTATTTAGATCTTTGATTTATTTCATTAACATTTGATTATTTTCAGAATCTGGATCCTATATGTGTTATGTTATACCTAAGTATTTCATTTTCTTTAGAGCAATTATATATGTCATTATTTTTAACTTTAGTTACCACACGTTTATTGTTGGTATATAGATATTTGATTGGTTTTGCATGTTGGTCTTTTATCCTGTAGCTATACTCAAATCACCTATTAATTCTGGGAGATTTTGGGCAATTTCTTTTGATTTTTTTGTGTGCATACACATTATTATGGCTTCCTGATGCATTTATCTCTGTATCCATATGTCATGCTCCTCTTGTTTCTGGGAATTTTTTTTTTTTTTACTTCATAGCCTACTTTACTGATATAAATACAGTCAAGGCCCATTGACTTGATGTGAGTTTCTTGTGAGAGCATATTGTTGGGTTACTTTTCTGTTTTTATAAACATTTAAAAAAATCTACTCTGACCATCATTGCTTCTCAAGTGATGTTATTTACACTATCTACACCTAAGGTAACCATTAATTTGTTAGGTCTCAAGTCTGTCAATTTATTTGTTTGTATTTCTGATCCTGTGTCTTGTTCTTCTGTTTCTCTTTTATTGACTTCCTATGTGTTACTTGTGCTTTATTAAGGATCTTAACTTATTCATTTATCATGTTTTTTATGATATTTCTTTGTATATTGTTCTTAGTAGTTGCTCTATGTTTTATCACTTTAAGTAAAGCATGCTAACTGTACTTTTATTTAAGCTCCTTTGCCTACCTCACTTTTTAAATACTATTGCCCTTGGCTATCAGATGATGTTACAATTTTATGGCAATCATCACATATGATTTAGAAGGTTCATGAGAAGAAAAGGCTGCTGCACTTTCCCATATGTAGCTCTTCCTGTCATCCCTTCCTTTTCCTGAAGCATCAGAACACATTCTTTCGTAATTTCCTTTCTGTTTTAGAACCTCCTTGAGCCATTCTTTTTTTTTTTTTTTTTTTTTTTTTTCTTTTTCGTGACCGGCACTCAGCCAGTGAGTGCACTGGCCATTCCTATATAGGATCCGAACCTGCGGCTGCTGGGAGCGTCGCCGCGCTCCCAGCGCCGCACCCTCCCGAGTGCGCCACAGGCTCGGCCCAAGCCATTCTTTAAGGATAGGTCAGCAAGCAACAAATTCCCTTTGTTTTCCTCATCTGAGAGTGTCTTGTTTTCCCTTTGTTACTTACAGATCTTTCCACCAGATGTAGAATTCACGGTTGATGATTCTTCTCTTTCAGCACTTGGGAAATGCTGTGCCACTTCCTCCTGTCACTCATGATTTCAGTTTAGAAATCTGCTGTCGTTCAAAGTGGTGTTCTATACATAACATGTCATTTCTCTGTGTTCTTTGCTCTCAAGATTTGTCCTTTGCTAGTTTCCAGAAGTTTAATTATGAGGCATTTTAGGTTGGATTTATTTGAGTTTATCTTCTTTGGAACTCACTCAATTTGTTGGGTCTATAGGTTTACATCTTTTGCCAGATCTGGGAAGTTTTGGGTGATTATTTCTTCAAATACTCTTTCAGCCTCACTCTCTCTTTTTCTCCTTCTTTAGCCATTATAATATGAACATAGGGTCTTTTGTTATTGCCCCACAGGTCCCTAAAGCTCTGTTCATTTGAGTTTTTTAAAAAATCTATTTTCTCTCTGTTGTTCAGATTGTGTAAATCCTATTGACCTAGCCTCAAGTTTACTGATTCTACCCTCTGTCACCTGCACTTTACTAATGAGTCCATTCAGTGAGTTTTTTACCTTCAGTCATTGTATTTTTTTAGTTCTATCATTTCTATTTGGTTATTTTAAAAGATAACATTTTTTCTCATCTGTTTCAATATAATTTGTAATTGATTTTTGTGGTATTTTTATTATAGTTCCTATTTTTAATATCTAATTCATCTTGGTCTTGGTGACAGGTAATTGTCTCTTATTCAAGTTGTGATATTCCTGATTCATAGTGTGATGACTTTTTGTTTTGTTTTGCTTTACTGTATCCTGGACATTTTGTCTATTATTTTAGGGGACTCTCAGTCCTATTTAATTTTCTGCTTTAGCACATAGGTCCTGTTATAGTTTTGTGGGCTGTGGTTCCAAAGACAATTTAATTTTTGAAGTTTTGTGGTGTTATTTTGGTCAGCTTGCTTTATATGTTCTGCTGGGCCCCACTGGAATCTGGGGCAGGCAGAACAAGCTTAGCCAGGTGGCCTAGCTCCTTGTCTCAGTGGAGGATAGGGTTTTCCAGCCCATGGGTGAGGGGGGCTCCCCAGCCTATGTTGCTTGCGTGAGGTCCCCCTTGAGTCCCCAGTGTCCCTTGTGCAAGAGAATCTCAGCCTTTCAAGACCCAAGAGGCTTCCTGATCCAGTTCTTGCTGTGATAATATCTCCCCTGCCCATGCCTCCCCAACACCTGTCCAGCTGTGTCTAGGTGTGTGTGTGAGAGAGGAGATGTCTCAAGACCAGCAGGGAAGAAAATCCACTTATCGCAGCAGGATCCCCTTTGCCAGTGCCTTGGCCTCCTGGGCTTACCTGGTGTTGGTGACAGACCACATTCAATCTGGGGAGGAAAGAGATTCCCTGGGTTTCCATCTGTTGCTGGGGCCCAACACAAATGATATTTTTGTCTCGTAACTTCAAAAGAAAATTTGTCCCAGAAGTTAATGTTATTTGGTACTCATAAATCTCTTATTTGGTTGGCACTACCTAATCAAACTTCTATCTCTTCAAAAACAGTGACCAAATCAACCTACTTATTGGTCCCAACTCCAAACAGCATCTTCACACCTGGCTACTTATTCTTTTACCTAAGATACTCATAAAATTATATGGTTTTGTAGCCATCTATGGACTACGTGAATTAGAACTTCCATGGTGGGAGCAGAGGGTGACCAATAGTTTCAAAGCTTTCTAGATGGTTCAGAGGGACCCAGCTTGACTCTGTTTTAAGTCAGCTTGTAGGAATCACTGGAGTTTCTTAAAAACCACACATGCAAACTCAGACTGCTCTGCCCAGGTAAGTTCACACTGAGTGGTTATAAAGTAATTTCAAGGGTCAATGTATACCATTATACTCAAATTCATAATACCTGGGAGTGTTAACCACTATAGATTATCTAATTAATTGTTTTTACATCAAAAACAAATGCTCTGATCTTAGGGAGTGGGGAAGTAAATGACAGTTTTCCCTAATACAGAGCAGCATAACCACGGAACATACAGAGTGGAAGGATGCTGAGGACTCTGTGCACCTGGCTCTGGAGTCTGGAGGTTGCCAATTAGCTGACCTTAAAACAAAAATTATCCTGGTGATCACGTGAGCCCAACATAATCACATCAGTCTTTGCTTGTGGAAGAGGGAGGTGGAGGATTCAGAGTGATGGGATCTGAGAGGTTTGAGCAGTCGCTACTGTCCTTGAGGACAGAAGAAGGCCATGAGGAAGGGAATGCAGGTGGCCTCTAGAAGGTAGAAAAGGCAAAACCAGCTCTCCCTGAGAGCTTCCAAAGAGAAACATAGTCCTGCAGACAACTGATTTTAGCCAGGTGAAACTCATTTTTGGCATCTGACCTCCAGAAGTGCAACATAAGATATTCACATTGTTTTAAGCCACTAAGTCTGTGGTGATTGTCACAACAGCAGCAGCTGAAACTAATAAGCATTCCATGAGGCTCTGAGCAAAGGAATGTTGTGAATAGAATGTGCTCTACAGAAATGGCCTTGATGGGGACATAGTAGTAACCTGGATGCCAGGTGATAGACTGCTGCGGAGATTGAAGCAGCAGCAGACCGTGCTGACATTAGGACTGGAGCAGTGGGGATGGGATGGAGGCAGGGAGTCCACGAGGGATAAGTTGTGAGCAGAACTACCAGAACCTGGCACTCTGCTGTTTGGTGAGAACATGGGATGGCAGCACTGAGGAAAATGAGCTCTGTCACCTGATGCTGCCACCAAGAATGGAAGAAGGATGGGATGGAGAGTTCGGAGGGTCTTTGATAAGAGTTGGACTGGTTGGCTTTGGGGTGTTTATGGGAAGTATGTATAGGGTGGTCCACAGACAGTGGTGTAAATGGATCTGGGCTAGAGAATAAGATCTGGGCTATAGGTAAATGTTCAGGAGTCATCAGCACACACATGATAATTAAAGTTCTGCCCTGTGATCAAGAAGAAGGAACTGATGAGACGATGAGATGGCAGAATGGAAGAGGCACAGAAGGTGCTGGTGGAGGAAGAGAAGGTGAAATATGAGGAATGATGTTACAAAAAGCCCCACTGGCAAAGAAAGAGAAACATAACAAAAACAAGTAAACAGCGAGGTAAAAAAAGGGGGTAAGTGGTGTTTCCACTAAGAAGACTGTTACCTGGGTTAACATTCCTCATGAGGATACTGCCATGAACATGGAATTAAAGCTCATGCAGTGCCACACAGTGCCCCCCTGGAGTGTCACAGCATCCTCTCGCCCCAGTGCCACTGAGTTAAAGATTGAGAGGAGTGGTCTGGATGAGGGTATGATCGGATGATGGTAGAGTTAGCCCCATTCTTAGGGCATGGTGGTCCTAACAGTACCTAAGAACTGGCCAGCGCTGCTGCTTGTCTGTCTATATATACCAAATCAAGCATCCTAACATAATCTATCCCACCTGTTAGATCCAGTTGTTTGACTAATACTATGGAGCTCCCCTGATGATTTCCTTCTTTAGCCATAACCACTGATCATTGTTCTGAGCTGCATACAGTTAATTCTTTAGTGCCCTGGTTTCATGCTGCTCCTCTTTAGATAAAACACCTTCCCTGAGAACAATACCTCATGTGTGATTTTACTCCTGCAGACAAAGCAGGACGATGACTTAACCCCTAGTGCTCAGTGCTTGCAGTCCTGATCACAGTGGCTGAGCCAGGCTGGTGGGTTCAAGTCCCTGCTTCACACTTTCTAGGCGACCTCTTTGTGCTGTTCTGATGGAGATTAAGATAAATTAAAACATGAGAAGCTCTTGGAACCATGCAGGAGAAACTCAATAATGGCTCAGCAGCATGCTAGAGCTGGCTCTCACCAGTGCATGGGCGCCAACCGTTAAATTTTCAGGAATTTTGTGAGCCAGTTGACATCAAGTTGGTAGCGTGAAATCAGCCACAGTAGGAAATTGGCAAACACTACAAACTGGGTTTTTGTTTTTGTTTTTATTTTTGGAGAATCAGTTGTTAAACATTTACCAGCATATCACAGGATCATCTTTTGAATCTTTTCACAGTGGCTTGTTTGTTGAATCTAAATGTAGAGTCATTTTATCTCATTATTTTACTTATCATAATTATTTGGGATTTAATTTTGTTAGTTAACATATTCCGCCAGACCTCACTACCAGCTTTTGCCATCCTCAACTTGGTTAAGCTCATTTGTTTTATGTATAAAATCTTCTAAAATTCACTGACAAAATATTAAAAGGGATAGACCAAAGGCAGAGCCCTGAAAACCAACAGAGCAGCGGCGGGAAACACTGTAGGGTCCCTGATGGTGAGAACTGGAAATTCTCATGCTCAATGAGTGGATCAGGAATCTGGAAGGACATTGGTGGGACTCCAGACTCAGCCAAAAGCTGGAGAAGAAGTGAAGGACCAAGGTAGGGCGGTGAGTGACACAGCCCTCTCGGCTCAGGAGCAGCCTGGGGACAACTCCTGGAGCTGTGGGCTGAGCACCTGCTCTGGACACCTGCTGCCACTGCTGCTTCTCCTTGCTTTCCTGTGTCCCCCTCAATATTCACACTCCTGGGATATCAAAAAGCAAATCACCTGCCTCTCTTTTTTCTTTTCCTAAATTTGCCATCACTGGGGAATTCCTTGAACACAGGAAGAAGACGGTAGTCAGAAAACTCCAAATGACGACTGTAGCACACATGCCAGGTGGCCACACGTCACACATGTCCTGCTCCCCACACTTACACTTACCAAAATTGGACTCCTCAGAATGAAACAGTACAAATATTTGTGATTTTTGCAGCTAGCTTTAACAAATGTGTTTCAGTTTGATCTCAGAATTCTCCTTGTTCCGAGCTAAATGGCAAGGTCAACTCTCCTTTAATTAATAATGAAGAAAAGAGAGGAAAAAGGTGATAACAACAACAACATCAAAAGACATGGGTGGGACGCTTCCTGAGAAGAAAGTATCAAGTGACTAGATGGGGACCAGCCACAGCACGAGGGAGAGCAGGAGGCTGAGTGGAGTTTCAGAAATGTGTGTAGATGGTCTTCTTAAAGACATTGCTGAGCTGCCGCAGCACCCTTGCAGCACAACGAATTCTGCTCCTTGCCATCAAAAACTCGAGAGGCCATTTGCCCAGATCAAAGAGAAGGAGGATATCAAGAGTGGTTTGGGGTGCACCGAGGAAGCACTGTGACTCAGAGCCGCTCTTGCAGGTGGGCCTGGAGGAGGAGGGAGACAGAACCTCGCCTGATGTCAGGAAGGATGGGCGAGAGGGGTCAGAGGCCACAGAGTCCCAGTAAACTCAGGGAAGAAGACATCCCGGATTGAATTACCAAAGACAAGGAGTCATCATTGTACTTGACAATGTGGCTTCCATGGAGTGATGGGGCAGAATTTGTGTCCAGTGACTGAGGTTGAGAGTGGCAGGTGAGGAAAGACAGTAAAGAAGAGAGTGGAGCCTGCTGTCCTCAGCGTGGGGTCCCTGTGCCAGCAGCTCCAGCACCTGCACACTTGTGAGAAATGCACATTCTCTAGCTAGAGTTTCGTAACTCCTAACATCATAGACTATGCTGCAAGGACATTTATTCTAGTAAAGAAAGAAGAGAAGGTGGGCTGAAAGGGGACTTTCTGGTTTTAATGACATGCGATGGCTTATGTGCAGAGTAGAAGGTGGAGGAGACAGATCAGCTGAAGCTGGAGAAGGGACAGCTGTGGGAACCAGGCACTGGAGCAGGACACAGGAGGAGCACGAGGCACAAGCAGGGGGCTCGGCCTGGGAAGACGGAGGCACGCTCCTTGTAACCAAGATCTTTTTGAAGTTGTTGAAGACAAAATTAAAACACTTGTTTTAAGTAGATTATTATCCCTGCCATCAGACTCAATTGGTGATTATATACTATTTCAAAATCATCAAAAAATCCTTAACGATTATCTTCAGCTACCCAGATTCAAATATCCTCAATGTCTTACATAACGTACAATCCAAAATCCCTATTTTCCTGAGAATTGACTGTCTTATACCTAAATGTATTCTGCTGATTATTGTATTAAGTCCTTTAGGTGAACCAGAAAGACGTTCCTCTCTCAGAATTCAAGAATCATTGTTTACAGTTATTTTAATCTCTGGTGAGCTGCTTTAAAGAGCTATGCATGTTATTATATTGTTTTTATCAAAACGATTTGGACGTTTTATGACACTAATTATAGTTTGTGATGATCAGGCAATGTAAGAGCACCGGTAGTGTAAATTTAATGTATCAAAACCAGTACACTCTGTTGGATACAAGCGTGCACTGTGGGTTTTGTTAGCGGTTTAAATTCTTTCTCTGGAGCTGGATACATGCCTTGAAAATACTATTACTATTGACACAGTGGTGTTGTTAGAGAAAATAATTTTTGTAGTGTCATTCACCTCAATTACTTTAATAGAAGACTACTTAAACAGCATCAAACCATCCCCTTTCCATATCCAAACTAGCAACCAAAGTTATTGATGAACCTCTATGGTTTCAGAAGGTTGTGTTTATTCGGAAATGTTCTTTGCTAACGTGAATAATTGACTCGCTGTACTGAGGCACGGAGAACAGTGGCCAGGGAAAGCAGACAAAGAACTATTTATGGAATTTTGATAGAAGGGACCACACTTGTATGTACTTGAAGGAAGTGAATCAATGGTTAATCCCAAAAGAGAAGAATGGCTTTGATTCTTTTCTTCAAACTTATGAAGTGGATTTCTTTCTAAAAACCCATCCTGAGGTCAAAAAATAGACCCACGCCACGCCTATTTTTTATGAAAAAGGCATGATATAAGTACATACTGTTTTCCTTTATGGTTTATAAAAACACTTTGATTTCTGCTTATGATGGAAAAAAAAGAAAACAACAGGCATTCCAGAATCCCTTTCTCCCCAAACCTGATGAAAATTTAAAATTACTGTCAGGTGTCAAAACTCAAGTCCCACAGCAGAGCCATGAGTGTGGTCTGGGGCGACTTTGCTCTCTGTAGCTGATCAGCTGACAAAGCACCACTTCTCTGTGCCGGCCGCACCTGTTGCCACTTAAAACACACAGCAAGTTGTAAGAGTTTGATGTTGATACTGGTGTGGCAGTTGGAAAAGTCCTATCGACTTAAAATTACATTTTCCCTTAAATAGGCAGGACAGGATTCCAAAATTAAGGGAGTTCAGCAGTAGTAATGCAATGAGCTATATTCTTTTAAAACAGCTCAGTGCCACTCCGTAGGAGACTGAATCTAGGGTGCTAATAAGACCAGGGTTCAAAGAGGGATATTTGTCCCAGACAGACCTCTCCACACAGGACGCAGCTCTGTTCATTTACCCACCTACCCTTGTCCACTGCCCCCACCTGACTCTCCAATTCCTCACACTCCACCCAACCCCACCTTCTAGCCAACCCTCCCACATTCATCCATCCATTCCTCCCCCACCCACGCATCCCTTCCTACCCCCAGCCACCCACCACCTCTCCACCCCTACATTTATTTATTCCCCTCACCTAAGTGCCCCCGCCCCAATTCATCCTGCCATTATTTGGATCTCTTCTGAGTGCTGAGCAGTTTTAGACAATGAGAATGCAACTGTTTGGAGACGTACTCTCAGGAGTTCACAGCGCTATGGGAGAAATACACAAGTACATAGGAAATTATAGTGGTCTACATGTAGTACTATATTGAGGTATTGACTTCCCATATAACTAAAGGGAAAGCAGGAGTGGGAGAGTGAGGCTGGAGGGGGCTCTCCAAAAAGAGAGAGGGGTGAAGAAATAGAACGTGCAAAGAGAGGAGAGTCAAAGTGTAGCCAAGGAATGTTAAATATTTTGATATGGCTGAATGATTGCATTCAGGGGGAGGTTCAATGAGAAATATGTCTGAAGAGGTAAGCAGGAGACAAATCAAAATGTACCATATAAAATAAACTAGATTCTGAAAATATTTGATGATGGCAGTGATATTTAATTAGAACCTTTTCCCTCCCACCCCCCAAAAAGAAAATGATTTGATTTCTATTTCACTATCTTCACTTTTGCTATATTGTGGATATCCCACTGGGGGACCAGAATATTTTTTATTCTGTGGCTATAACAATTTTATAACAAATGTTGTCATTAGTGATGGAGATGCTGAGGGAAAGCATGAGAAATTGAGGTTAGATCAATTAAATTGACATTCACTAACCTCACCCCCCAAAATATATATCCTAAGGAGTATGTATCTCACTGATAGTGGTCCAGTAATTCACCTTTCTGGGTTGTTTGTTTTAAGGAGGCAAGCTTTCACTGGAACCATGGGAATTCTCAAATTATTTGTGTCTGAGGCTTATGCAAGACCCACATAAGTGTTTCATAGTGAAAATAGTTCTGATTATAAAGATTCAAAATGTTTGGGGAAAAAAGAAACACCTACCTCTTTCTTTTCTTCCACTGAACAAACAAACAAAAACACCTGCTGAACATATTTTTTAAACATCCAAGATTAAATCATATGAAAGGAGTTTGAACTCAATCCTAGAGCTGAATCTAATTTTTTCTTTCTTTCAAAACAGCTTTCCAGTTCTTTTGATGATGCTGTTGCAATAATCTATTAAAACAGAGGATAATAAGCAGCTGGCTGCCCCTTGTCCTTTCCAGCAAGTGCACTAGATCGGACTGTTGTTTGGAATGCTTGGCCTTTACACAAAGTTTCACAGGATCTTTCAAAGAACTGAAACAATAACCAACAGAAATGGAAATATAGCACTGGAATATTTCACGATGCTATAGCAGTGCACAAAATCTCAAGGTTCTGTAGTCGGTGCACCTGCCCGAGGCCACACCGTGACCCCTGGATGAGAGGGGTGCCTCTCCAGGGTATAAGCCTCCTCCCCCCGAGGAGATTGAGCATCTTAACCGAGTCACCCGGTCGAGTGGTTAACAGCCCTCACTGGAGGGAAGCTCTCCATCTCACCTAAACCCTCCCTATCGAGGAATAAGCCTGTTTCCTCCTTTCCCATCCTCCGTGTCGAGAGGGAACAGCTGGCCACCACCCTCCACGTAATAACCCTCCACTGTCCTGAAGATGGTTATTAGGTCAGCTTCTCTTCTCCAGGCTAAATAATCACAGATCCTTTAATCTTTCTTTATAGGTCCTATTTTCCGAGTCTTTAATCGTTTCTGCTGCTCTCTACTGAATCCCTTTCAGCTTCTTAAGTCCTGGTGTGTCACCTCTTCAGAGGGTGGCACGGACACTTAGAAAAGCTAGGCAGCCTGGAGGCACAACGATTATGTCTTGGTGACAGGAAAATTATGCCCCTGATGGTACAGTAAATTACTCTAAAAGCCTCTTTACATTTCTCCTATTATGCAGCAAACATTGCAAAACAATCACCTCCTCCCCCCAAACAAAAAATAAAATAACAACAGTAATGATAACTAACAAAACTGATGAAACAAAAACAAAATACTGAGACAAATGCCAGCTTCTTAAAACTGTTAATATGACAGTTGGAGTATTATGAGTAATTACCATTTGGTTTGGATAACATGTCCTGTGGTTTTTATAATTTATTAGATTTTTCTATCAATCTTTCTCTTTAACTCTCAAGCTATCTTGTCGTGTTTTCTTTTTTCAGCATATGGTCTAGGTCTTTTTTCTGTCAAGTTACAAATCCATCACTTTAAGTTCCTACAATGAGGACTTGCAAACTGAGGTGCAGATAGGAGTCACCTGAGCGTCACCTGGCCAGCTGCCAGAGAGCCTGACTGAGGGAGTGTGGCTGAGGCTGGGCTTCGGCGCGTGTGCAGAGCTCCCCAGGTGAAAGCCATGTGCATGGAGGATGAAAGCCATCATCGTAAACTTCTCCCACCGGGCTGGCTCCTCGCACACCAAGTGAAGCTTACACTCCCCTACGCTGATTCTCTCACCTCCTCTGACCATTTAGTTAAATTTCACGGTCACGATTAAATCTGCTCCTATTCTCTGTGGTGTTATCTGCTACTCCCAGCTTGGTTTCATTGTACACTTAATGAACATGCTTTCCATACTATCTTCCAGAAAATTGATGAAAGTGCTTAAATAGCATTGAACCCAAGATTTTCCTGGGGGAAATGCCACTTGTTATGTGCTCTCATATTGATATGGAGCCATGTAGACTCACAGTCTCCATGCACTATCTCACAGATGATTTAGGCAATCTTTCCCTAGATGTTGATTAGAATTTCATGTATGATAAACACCAACATCATGGGAAACAATAGGAAATTGGAGGATAGTTTTATTTTTCCTGTGACTTAAGTGGGACATTTCTTCTTATCTATCTTGTGAAAATTATCCTGTTGATTTTTTTTAAATTAATATACTACTTACAAAAGCAGATAATACTATTTTTGGAAAAGGAATAAACTTCTTCAAACAAATCATGTCATATTTCATTCACATTATTTTTAAAAAACTATTTATACTATGTTTAAATTTAAAACGTAGCCAAACATATAATAGCTTCAATTAAATTTTAGAATGTATTTTAAACTCAAGATATTTTAACGCCATATACTTTAACACTTGTAAAGTCCTTACCTGAAGCAATGAAAATTTTTCAAATCAAAATCTGAACATGCTTTTAGATACATTCAATGAGTATTCATTGACCACCTTCTGTGAACCCAAAACATCAATGAAAATTGGTTCTGGGCCTTGCATACCATTTACACAGTCAATAGATGGCCTCAGTCTTGAATAAGTATGCTGTACAATTTCCAGCTATAGAGCATCAAGCTCTTGCTAAGAGGGAGTCTGTGTTTTCTAAATAGAAACAGACAGAAGTAACTTTTCTCAAAAGAGTGACACAGATCTTCAGGTTTGGGAGTTGGGATATGATTGGCTCTACCCACTTCAGAATGTCTCAGTCCTTAATTACTGCTGCTAGTCAAAAAGAACCAGAAGTAAATGTTATCATCTGAAGAAGAGATGCTTCTTTTCTCCTTTTTAAAAATATTCCAGTTTTGTCTATTCATTAGTTGGCAAAATGCTGCCAAAACGGCAGTCTTTTCCTAAACACGCACCAAGAGGAATAAGATCTATTTTAACCTGTCACCCTAGGGGAGCTTCTCATGTTCTTCCTTGTTTAGAAATGAAATAATATTGTTTCAAATGTGGCAATTTCCTTTTATTCTTGAAACAAGCAAACTGTAAATTGCAAAATAGAACAGTGTAAAAGCATAATTACTGCTTTTATTTATTCATACCATATTAATGTAATATAATTATCCAGTAAGCAGACAGAACCTTATGAATATTCAACAATAACAGCAACAAAAAGCTACAAGGTAGTTATTCAAATGAACACATAAAAAACAAAATCTCTGAAGGATGAAACAATTTTTGTCTATGTTTTACAATGACTAATGGTTGAGGCTTGACAACTGATGTGTTCCATAGTAGACAGGCCTGAGTAAACTCAAGAGGAAAGATGCAGGGAGGGGGCGACTGCCTCGTCTCAAAAATGAGCAGGGAGGATTTTTATCCCATCCCCCAAGTTAGCCCACAGCATACTGGGAAAGGCCTGGAATAATCCAGTGACTCTCCACAGTGAAGGTGGAAAAAAAAGGTTGAAACATGAAGCAGCCTGAATGAAGGTCAACCAGATGTTTGGGCATTGTACCTCATGGCCTTCTCCAGGGGTTAAAATCAATAACTGTCAGAAAAAGTCTAGTCAATCATCAGAACACTGTCAGAACAGCCTGGCTGGGAGGGGGATGTATCCAAGGGAGGGTGGTAACAGAGGCTGGGGCAGAAGGAATAGCCTGTGTCCCAGGGGTCATAGAGGGGTGCCCTGCAGGTGAATCCAGCACCAGAGTGGGGATCTTGGCATGAGGAGGCAAGAGTCCAGCTTTGATATGCCAGACGGGCATGTCATGGTCACTGGGAGCTGTGGTTCAGAAAAGAATGAGGACTCCCAGTGTCTCACCTGAACACACTGTTTACAGGTCTGATTAGGTTGGATTCTGCCTGCATGTTCATCAGCTTGCAAGACTGATGTCATTATGCAATTCCTGCCTCAGATCAGAGTTGGTTTGAAATATGCACAGACAAGAAAGCTCTGAGCTTAAAATAAAACAGTTACAATAGTATGTAATATTTCTGGGCTCTGTGCACTAGCATCGCTAATCACTTTACCTTATTTTGCCTAATCCTGAAATAGCTTTGTGAACATTGCACGTTTTTCACCTTCTTATTATAGACAAGGAAACAGAATCTCAGTGATTAAATTACTTCCCAAGATCAGTTTTCCAAGACTTATTAAGAAACATCAATGCATTCATTCACTTATTTGATCATTCATTCTGTAACTGTTGACTGAGCAGGAACTAGGTTCTTGGTAATGGGATGATAGTAATGAGAAAAATAGATTGAGTTTCGTCCTCACTGCACTTAGAGTCTAAAAGAAGAGGTGGACATTAAACTACTAACTATGCAAAATATGTAAAGCTATAAAATATAGTGGATATCACACAAAAAATAAAGGACTGGATTTAGAAAGCAGTGCACAACTGGAGCCCAGAGGTATAAATGGGGAGAGAACCCAGGCAAAAAAGTAGAGAAGTGTATTCCCGGAAGAAAGAAAAGCTTATACCGAAGGAATGTAAATGTCATATGACAAAAACATGGACCAAGGAAGACACGCTGAGTTGAGACCAGGCTGGGAGGTCAGTCGGGGCACTACAATCCCAGTTGATAAGATGTAGATAGTTACAAACACTCTTCTATTCTCAGAAAAATCCTGGTTTGGGCATCAAATCACATTGTGTGTGGGCTCAGGATATTCCCTTGTGTTTGTGGAGCACACAAAGATACAAATGCTTCACATGACATTCGTAGTTAATAATTGTGAATGTCAAATAAATATGCTCTATGCTTGTACCGTAAAAAAATATGCTTTTATAGAAACAGAGCACATGTATAAATAAAGTTATGATTCTTATAAAACTGAAAGTGGACACAAAGTAGAAGATGGCTTTATTGAATTATCACTGAGCCTGGAGATCTTTGGTCAAGTGATAAGATAAAAACATCCATACTTCATAAATTATGCATTCATGTCATAAAATACATTCTTCTTACCTTTACTTCAGCTAAATTACTAATTCTATTGAGATGATTAAAATTTTCACATAATTGATGTACTAGTGACCATGATTTCAGATGAGATAACCTTTCTTTAGGTATTGTCCTTGTTAGTTTTTCTTAATTTCATCTTGAACAAACTTTTCTCTACCAAGGTTATTACAACTAGAACTGCCAATAAAAGTCTTAAAGTAATAATTAGACTCAGAAGTTAATTTTTAGGGCAATTAGAGTATCCAGGGTAATGAAGGCTATTTAACTCTGCCTGTCAAAGAACTATGCACTTCAGAAGAAAAACAAATGGGACCACACAGCATAGCTAGAAGAAAAAGAGTACTACAGTTTTCTCATTACCTGTAGTAGAAAACATTTACACAAAGAGTTTTTTCTTGAGCTTTTATGGCAAGCCTTTGCAAAAAGTTAAGGGGTAATGAAAATTTTCCTAAAAGTAAGAAAAGGGAATTAAAGACTCTGTGCTGACCTAATTCACCCCAAGAAACTAAAGAAGGAAATGGTCAAGGAGGGGTCCTAGCAGGTCAGGGCATTGTGAGGAGGGACACTGACGCACAAGTTTCCAGCCTGCACCATTGGAAAGGCATCATGCTGGGGAGAGAAGAGGGCAGAAGATAAGGAGCAGCACTTTGGAGACTTGGTGTTAAAAGAAAAAGAATACTGGGCTGGAAAGAATCTTAGAATCCTGTAAGACCAAGAGAAACAAACATTGAAGGACAAACTACCTCTCCTCACTGTTCCCCCCTCAAGCCACCTTTTGCTACACTAAAGAAAAGAGCTTCTTGACCTAGTACCCTTAAGCCAATATAAATGGAAACCTTGGAAACAAAATGCATGCATATAAACAATCTTCACCTATACGAATCTATTATTAGAAAAAAACAGAAACTCAAAATCAGGACATTCCATGTGATTAAAATTACCTCTCCCAATTCCCTCCCTTTAAAAAGAAAAAAGAAGTGTAATGCAACTAATCCAGACAATTAAATATCGTCAAACATATTCTGCAATATTTTTAAAAAACTGAATTAAAAACTTCAAAAACTAAAAACAAACTGAATGCTATAAAAACATTGTTGATTGAACTAAGGAAAGAAAATCTTAGAAATGACTAAATTACAAGGTTATAAAGAAAAATAAATTCAAATAAAAATTTAATAAGAGATACTGAAGAAAGACAGAAAAGCAGCTAAGAAGGTAAAAATGAGAATCAATGAGAAAGTGGTTCAAATGGTCAACAGTAGCGATTGAAGAAGAAATCAAAGAATAGAACAGAATTAATCTGTGCAACTATAATAAAGGAAAATATTCCAGAAATAAAGAGAAAATGAATCTACACACTGAAGGAACTTAGCAGGTACTTGCACAAATGACCCAGAATGATCTTTTTGGAGCTGTATCCTGTTAAAACAACCAGATTTTAAAGATAAAAATGTCCCTAGGGTATCAAGGCAAGAAGATCAAACACCTTCCAAGGCAAGATAATCAGATTGACATCAGACTCCTCAAAAGCAACATGTAAACAAAATAATAATAATAATGCAATATTTTCAAGAAAATCAAGAAAAAAGAGTAGACCATGGATTTTGTAATCAGCCAAACTGTCATTTAACAACAGGGTCCACAGAAAAACAGTTTTAAACATGTAAAGCTCAAGGACTATTACAAATCCAAGCCCTCCTTCAGCAGTCTCCTAGAGCACAAGCTTCATGTATCTAAGAGACAACTGCAGAAACAAGAGAAAATCCTGTAGCTAGAAATTAATGTAGTTAACTGTACAACTAAGCCAAATACAAACATGGGGGGATGGGTGGAAGAATAATATGTAAAGGCCTGTGTTCTGACAGAGGAGAATAATGCAATAACTAAAAACCAAAGAAGGAAAGGAAAAGAGGAGAGTAGAAAAAGCCCATCGATTGTTGTTCAGGTAACAGCTGGAAGTCAAAGGATACCATTAAAATCTGACAAACCATATTGGTTTTTTTAAAAGGTTAAAAAAGGAAAGAGGGGTTAAAGGCTTTAAAGAAAACATGAATAAAAAGGTAACCATGAAAACAAAAATTCAAACTTCTCCAAATACAAAAATAAATGTGAGGCATAAAGCATTTCACAGAGAGAAAGAATATAGCAAAAATATCATAATACATCAAAATAAATATTACATAAAGTTGAGACAAAATATATCCGCCATATCAATAAATGCAAATTAATTTTAACCACCTATTAAAAGAAAATAACTTAGTAATCTGGCTGACAAAATAATCATATGTATGTGTGTGTATGTGCTATTTTGCACATACACACACACACCTTTTTAATAAATTAATTCAGAAACATAAGAATAAAGGAATAGGTAAAGTTATACCAGTTAAATTGTAGCAGCAAGAATTCAGGAGTTGCAATCCTAATACAAATCAACATATAATCTGAGCCAAAAAGAAATAATGTGACAAGGATACCTTTTAATGCTAAAAGACACAATTCACATTGAAGATATTACAAATATAAATGCATATGCACCGTATAACATAGCAACTATCTTTATGAAGACAAGGAAGAAACAAGAGACTTACAAGGAGAAATAATACCAACCAAAGACTTTAACACTATTCTCAGTGTAAGGCAGATGATGTGAATCAAAAGTGTTATTACAATGAAAACATCATTAGGCTGTTTAAAGAAATGTTATAAAAAAATACACTCAATACAAGAAGAGTAAAAAGTAACATCCAACTAAAAAAATAAAAGGTCTTCCTTGGAAATGTAGGAAAAGAGCCTTCTAAAATTACTCTTGAGTAAAAGGGGAAATATAAACTAAGACACCAAATTTATGAAACATAATGATGAAATACTGAAAAATCAGATACTATGAGAAATGTTTAAAAAAGTGATAACAGGAAATGTCACAGCCTTAAACATATATCAGTGTTAAAAAATAATTTAAATAAATGAATTAGATTTCCAACTCATAAAACTAGGAAAATAGCATTATTTTAAATACATAAGAGGAAATAATAAAAATCAAAGCAGAGAGTAATAAGATAGAAAATTTTAAAAAACTGTTTAATAAATGTAAATTCTGGGTATTTTTTAAAACAAGAAATTGATTAAAATGGCTATTGCCTGCAAGACAAAAAATGACAAATGTTGGTGAGCATGGATAGAGAAAGGAACTCTCTTACACTGCTGGTGTAAGCATACAATGGTACAGCCACTGTGGAAAACATAGGTTCCTCAGAGAACTAAACATATATCTACTCTATGACCCAGCTATTCCACTGCTGGATATACATCCACAGGAAAAGAAATCAATATACCAAAAAGACACCTGCATTCCTGTTTTCATTACCACACTATTCACTATAGCCAAGAGATGGAATCAATTTAAATGTCTATCAATGGATGAATGGATTAAAAAAACTGATTTACATAAACAGTAGAATACTACTCAGCTATTAAAAGAATAAGAAAAAAAGCATATCCTATCATTTGTAGCAACATGGATAGAACTGGAAACCATTATGTTAAGTGAAGTAAGTCAGGCACAAAAAGACAAATACTGCATGGTCTCACTCATATGTGGAATCTAAAAAAACAAGCAAAAAAGAAAAGTAGTGGTGGTTGTCCTAGAAGCACAGAGCAGAATACTGATTACCAGAGGCCCAAGGTGGTGGGGAAGTGGGGGGATAGGGAGAGAAGTGGTGGACTGATGGGTACAAAGCAATGCTTTCTACCGTAAGTGAATCACTGTGCAGTATGTGCGGATATTGAAACAGCACACTGTTCTCCACAAATATGTACAAGTAAATGTTAAAATTATTTTGAATAAAAATAGATAAATAAAGTAAGATAAAAGAAGTGCAAGTGAGAAGGCCATTCTCTCTTGCTCAAGCAAATAAATGAATAAATAAAATAAGAATCACACAACCCATTAGCTAATTTAATCAATTAAAAAAAGAAAAACTTCAAGTTTACTTACTATGAAATATCAATGGGAAAATACAACAGAAAAAAAAAGATTCCTTGAAAAGCTCTCTTACAAATAAATTCAAAATACTGGGTGAAATGGATAATTTTCTAAAAGGAACATGTTTACTAAAAATTGACGATTAAAGATAGAAACCTCAAATGGACCAATTTTAGTACAAGAAATAGAGCAAAAGCACCCAAACAGTTCCCTGGGGAAATTGTTCCAAACTTGTTAAGACCAAATAATTCTATGGTATGAAAATTGTTCCAGACCATAAATACACAAAAAATATATTCCCAAATATTTCTATGAAGATAGTATAACAATGATAATGAAATGTAACAAAAAGAAAACGTGTACAATGTGCAAGTGGAATCCATTCCTGGAATGCAATATGGATTCAATATTAATAAACCCACTAACATAATACATCATCATATTAATAGATCTAAGGAGGAAAGCCTTAAATTTAACACTTTAGATACTGAAAGGCTTTTATCAAAATACAGCACCTATTCCTAATTTAAAAAAAAAACAAACACTCAAATAAAAAATAAGAATTGATGGAGACTCCCCTAACACCATCCTTCACATGCCACTTGTAGAGACACACCAGAAACATGATTTGGGAACAAAAGAAGTACAATCATTATCTCCATTAGTATTTAAAATTGTATTGAAAGTATTACTGGAAACACTGTAATTTAATGAGATTAACCAATTTGACATATAAGAATTGTAACAGTAAAAATAAAATGATCTCTGTTTACAGATGACACGAGCATCTGAAAAACTAGCGAATCAAACTCAATAAAGCAGCAGGCTATATAATTACCACAGAGCAATCAGTATCTTTCATATACACAAACAATAAAAAATTCATGGATTAATGATAGAAAAACCACATTTATAAAGGCAGTAGACAATGGAACAATTAGTAATAAATTTTAAAATATATGAGCAAAATCTATATCAGAGGTACTTTAAAGCATCATGAAAGACATAAATGTAGACCTGAACAAATAAAAAGATATTTGTTCTTGGATAAGGTGAGTCACTAAAAAAATAAAATCCCATAAAAATACTAATGTGCTTTTATTATTTATTTATTTATTTATTTATTTATTTTATTTTATTTTATTTTTTTACTTTCTGTAGTTGGCCAGTATGGGGATCCAAACTCTAGATCTTGCTCTGGTGTTATAACACCGTGCTCTAACCAACTGGGCTAACCAGACAGTCCCAGGGTACTTTCTTACAGAAGTAGACAAATTGATGTAAATATTTGTATGAAAAAATAAACATGAAAGAAAGAGCTAAGGAAAAAAAAAAAAAAGGTGTTACAGGAGGCCATTCCCATCAGACGTAGATACACCCAAAACCTCTATAGCTAAAAGAGTGTGGTTCTAGAATATAAACAAATGGACCAAACAGTAGAAAAGAATTGAAAGTCCAGAAGTCGGTCCAAGTATTGAATTTAATATGCAATAAAAGTGGCATCTTAAAAAGCTGGGGCAAAGTTGATTTTGTTTGGGCTCAGTTTTCTTTTTAATAAACGGCTTTTGGTCAACTGGATAGACATTCAGAAGACGATAAATTTAGATCATACCTTGCACTGTACACAAGAATAAACTTGAAATGAGTCAGGGATCTAAATATAAAAATAACAACATAAAAATAATAGAAGAAAACATGAGTGTTTTTTTTTTCCATTGCCTAAGTATAAGAAAAGACCTCCTAACTATGCCACAATGTACTTGGAATAACAGGTGTAGTAAGAAAAAAAGTACTAATAGGTTTCACTACAATAAAAGTGAGATTAAAACAATAATAATAAAACATTTGCATGGGAAAAATGTCTTTAGGTTTTGTGTGTGTGCACGAATGTTTTTTCTTGGTGGTCAGTAGGAGCAAAGACAAATGAAAAGCTGGAGGAAAATCTTTGCAACGTATATGTATATAAATAAAGGGTTAAGATCACTGATGCACAAAGAAAGCCAACTGTAACTCCAGGGCTGGAATATAAACATACTTGTTTGCACAGCCCAGTTCCTCCTAATTTCAGCATAGGTCTAGCTTATCTTTTCATCCATAAACAAACCAGCAGGGCATATCTGTTCATCAGAACTTCCCAGACTTGTCTAAATCCTCTTTATGCCTAGCCTGACACATGTGGTACCCTGCAAAAGTACCAGGACCATCCGAACAAGAACGGAGACATCTATACGTGGAAACTCAGAGGGTGGTTTAGGTGTGGGTAGTTTGGGAACTGAGGTGCCTCATGGTAGCCAACTGAGAGCTCAAATTTATTGCCACATCTTTTTGAAATCATTCTCAAAGTGAGCGGTAGTATGGAACACTGTTTTAAAACATTAACTCTGGAGCCTACCTCTGGGTTAAAATCACCACGTGTGACTTGAGACAAATTATTTACCTAAAAATAATTTTATCTATAAAGGGAGCAAAGTAATAGTACTTACCTCAAAGTGTCATTTGTGCATGAAATAACTTTAACACCTGGAAAGTATTTGGAACAATTCCTAGTGAAAAATAAGCACACAATCATGTTAAATGTTATGTTGTTATTATTATTGGTTAGTGTTATTTTCTCCATCATTATAAAATTTTAAAACATTGTATGTTAGCTTTAGGAAATACTGAAAACAATATTAGAAAGAATTTTTGGTTTTTTTCAATATAGCTAATTATTGTAAATGTTTACTGTTTTTTTTATTTACGTATTTTTACTCTTTAAAAAATGGTTAAAATACTACTCTGTGTATAATCTGTACATGCTTAAAGTGACCTTCTTGAGAGGAGGGACTGTGTCATTCATCTTAAATTCCCCGTGCCTCACATGGCACAGTTGGAAAAACAGCATGTGCTCTAAAAGAGTGTGATAATAGAATCCATGAGAATAGATGAACCCACACTAGTCCATCATTAAAAATAAAAAAGTCTATTATATGAAATTGGGTGTAATAAACATAAATAGGTATCAAATCACAAATTTTATGTTGAAGTTATGATGTAGCTTTTAACCCCCAATACTCAGGAATACCTGAAATTACCAGCCAACAGTGATGAAGGAACTCAGCCCTGTCCTGGTCTTTCATGTATCTCTCCACCACTGACCCTACCCCTTTAATCTCTGTGTTAATTCTGTTTCACCTGCAAAACCTCACTGTGTTTTGTATTTTTCCATTTCCTGCACTAGACTTCACTGTAAGATGCAGGATTTTTATTTTAAAAATTTGTAAACTCTTCAGAGAAGTTTTGATCTTTCTAAAGGTGGTCACCCTTTAATCAAGATGTTATCAGCTAGAGGTTCTTTCTATAACCCTAATGATTCTAGTTACTAGTTTGTAAATATAAGCTTTTTAAAACATGAGAGTCCATGGTTTGCTCTTCATGTTCTCCTTCAGGTGCCTGCTAATGCCTCTGTTCCCCTGCAGAATGGCTTCTCTGTAGGGCAGACTTAAATTCGGGGGTGGGGGTGGGGGGAGTATTTTGTTGTTGATTATTTTTCTACATTTAAAAACTGAGAAAAAAAATATTTAGAAGAAAAAAATTCACATGATTACACCATCACGAGATGTCTCAATGTTAAAATACTTGTATATTTATCCATTTTTCTATAAGGATAATTTTTTTCCACAAAATGCAGATTCATTTAATACAATAACAACATTTTCTCCAAAATTCATGGAGAATATATGTTTTAATGGCTGCATAATATTCCACCTACTAAACATGTTAACATTGACTTCATCGTTACCTTTGTTGGCAAAAGTTGTTCTCAAATTTTTCTGTTACAAATGCACTGTGATTAAAATCTTTGCACATACATTTTTGCATTGCTTATCTGAGTGTTTCCTCAGGGAAAAGTACATTATGAACACTTCAAAGGGCTTTAAGACGTGGTCCCAAAGGGCCTTCCTTGAAACTTCAAAAAATTTAATTTCCACTCCCCAGTTTCAAGATGATTGTCCATTTAACCCTAACCCTGTCAACACTGGTATTATAATTTGTTTAAATCTCAGCCAATTTCATTGGTAAGTAAAGATAATGCATTTGAGTGGTTGCCATTTGCTGATTGGATCAAGGCTTCTCCTGGGTCAGTGGCTGCCTATGCTACTTCTCACCAGATTCCTGTTAATGCTTTTACATACTTTGCTTTTTAACTATTCTTATCTTAAAAAATTATAAGAGCTTTTAAAAAATATGTTAGTAGTAATCCTTTGTTATAAAGATTCAAATCTGTACCTATTTTGTTTGCAAACTTTAGCATTTATTTATGGTGTTCATGACAAGTTTTAAAACCTCCTGCAGCTGCATGTAAGTATCCTCTTCGCTTCTGTAGTCTTTTCTATATTGCTGGTGCATTTCAAATGTGTCTCCCTGTTTCCTGTATATTAAATGTCTTCTTTTTCTGTACCATACTTTCCACCCTCAGTCTTTAATCCACATGGACGTTGTTTTAGTGTGACGTGAGGCAACGGTTAACTTTGCTTTTGTTCCCAATGGGTAACTAATTTTATCAGAAATAGTGATTGATCCATCATTCCTTTTTCACTGATTTGAATGTCAATTAATTTATGTACACAGTTCCATAAATCGAGGCCAGCTATGGATCGTCTATTTCCTTTTAATTGATTTGTTTGTCTTTTTGTTATTACTAATACTGCACTGTTCAAGTCATTGAAGTTTTACATGACTTTTCATACTTTTTATGAAAATGATCGATTTAATGCATTTTCAGAAAATGTAGAAAATACACAGACAAAATAAAGAAAATAAAAACCACCTATACTCTTGCCATAGACATAATCATAATTATTATTTTAATTTATAGTCTTTCAGACTTTTTTCCTCCATCTATATGTTTTATTTACTTACGTATTTATTTTCTTTTAAATTGGGGTCATATGCTACACACTCTGCGTTTTTTGTGGAGGTATTGCCATGGCCTTCCTTCGCTGTGTCTCTGCTTCTTTTCTCTCTCAATCTTCTTTCTCTGTCAAGTTCCCCAGCTGCTGATGAGCTGCCTGAGGTTGGGTGTCGGTGACACAGTCCGCAGCCTGCACACATCCCTGGCTCTAGGCTATTCCTCGTGTTTCACTAACTTTCCATCCCCCTTTCTTGCCTCCCAGCCTCAAAAAAGAGCTCCCAGAGTTTTCCTTTAGTGCCCTGTGTGTAGAACAGTCTCTTTTGTACTAGGTTAAGTTTGCTCCATGCGAATCATGGCTTATTAAGGACTTTTCTGACCTTACAAAGTGGACAACTTCTAGACCCTTTTGCTTTTCAAAGCTAGAGAAGAATAGCAAAATGGGGCATAAAACTTAACTGTAATTTTTTTTTTTTTAAATATGAAGAGTCCTAAGATACAAGAAAATAAACAATGGAACACCAATAGTTATATAATGGGGAAATTACTGTAAGTCTTGTAAAGACACCTTGGTGAAGGAAAGCATTTTCCCGTCAGGAGTTGCATAGCTTGGAAAGGTCAGGAAGCTCATTTCCTTGTAGTCTTGGGCAATAAAAGGGATACAAGTGTAGTAAACCTAGTAAACTTCCACAGCAAGTTTGCATAAATATATAGCGACATCAAGATTGAACTGCAATTATTTACTATTTATTGTGGAAGAAGATCATTTATCTGACATGTAAAGAACTGCCTCCAGAGAGAGAGAGACAGAGAGAGAAACACTTACTGAAACACATGAACTTTTGCAATGAGCCTATATGGCTAAAGAATTAAACAGGTTATTCCTGTAGCCACCATGTGCACAATCACAGTGAATTTAAAAGCATCTCAAAAGGAATCCCACTGGGAGTGTTTAGGTGCACAATTACAGTAAATGAAGTTTCAGAATTAGCAAAACCATTTCACTTAATTAGAAGCATTAGATAAGTACTACCAAATGTACAGTAGTGTGTGCACCAAAATGAGAAAGATAGCCCACCCTGAGAAACATCTTGTTCGTTTGCTTTTTTATTTGTTTACTTGTCTTTGTTTAGTAAACTGTTAGTATAATCTCAACCAAAAGACAAAATAAGATGTAGATAAGGATAGAAAATATCTTTGTCTTTGAGAAATATATATGCACATGCTTACATATATGTTTATATGTATAGGGGTGTGTGTATATATAAACACACATATATATATATCTTCTTGAGATAAAGTCGCCTGCAGGAATTGAAGAAAATGATGGTTTTTACAGAAGGTGTTAACAGATCTATTTTTCTTATATTTCTTTCTTTTGACATGATTTTCAAATTGTTATTTACTAACTCTGATGATTTCCAGTGTTAATCAGAATCCCCTGAGTCAAGGTTCAGTAAAGCTCTGACAGAATCCCTAATCAAACTTCCAGAAAGACTAAGAGGGAAGACTGTAAAGAGAAAAGAGAGAGAAGAAACTGATAATGGTCCTTTCATGAGCACTTTCAAAGACGGCCAGCACCGCTCTACTGTTTCACTTTACAGACTGTACCTACAGTGGGAATATTAGTAGATCTGCCTCTTGAGCATTTAAACTGGAATTTCTCAAATGAAGGGAATGGTTCAGACACAGCTTCATTTTTAAAGACAAATATCTCAGTGTTTCTAAAACTGTATCACTGTGTTTTGTGATCTCAACAAATCTGTTAAAGGAACAAAATCAGTCCCGTCATATGTATCCTGAGTATTGTCAAATAAAAAGCTTTGGTACCACCGTAATGTAAATCAGTCTGCTCTCTACTTTTGTCTAGGTGATCTTCAACTTAAAATATTACAGTGAAACATGGCAATCACAATTTACTACGTTGGAATTAGCACACATGACTTTGTTGTCATATCTTCACATAAGTTTAAAACAGATGCCAAGTAAACAAAATCACTAAACAAAACATTTCATTATCCCAATGCTGGATTAAATAATGAGAAATTTTTCTTGATAACTGAGATTGCATTTGTCTTTCTTGGGTCATCTATTTGATTAAATAGATAATTGCAAGATTCAATATTTTAAATGTTTATATGCATACTTGTCCCCGAGTTCTTGGTAACAATAGCTAAAGTTAGAAACTTTCATGATAACAATTGTTCTACTTACGTTATTACAGAAGTCCTAAAACAATACGCTATCTGTCTTCTAAATAAGAAAAGAATTTCCATTTAAGTTATATCTATCATATACATAAAGAGAAAGGAAGCAAGCATGACAGACAGTAATTATACATGCATAAAATTTTTTGAAGTAGAATTTTCATTTCTGTATTCACAAAGATATTAAATGTTTTCCTTACCTCTAAGAATACACAAAATGTTACTTTATAGTAGCATTTAAAAGGTGAGGATGGTTTGGAAGATGATTTATTCTGTAATTATAGTGACCATATCTTCCAAAGTAACAATTAAAAGATTTCAACAGATGTACAACCTGACAAAGATGTACAATTGACAAATTTGTCAATTTCTGGTTTTGAGTGTTGACCATTCTGAGCAATCAAGAACACAGGGTTGTCACAAATCTGCCTCTTCTAATGGTGTTGCCCTAAAAGTAACTCTCAGGAGAAGACACAGTCCAGAAATAAAGGTTTCCTTCCTCAAGCACAACATCATCAGAAATAAACCAGCTGCTGATGACGGAGAGTCTGCCCAGTACCAGAGACATTGCAAAGTACTTTTCAAACATGCTTTCCACTCTGACTGTATTTCTTAGACTGTACTTTGCATGAAAAAGTGATCTCCAGAGGTCAAATACATGTCCTGGGTCTCTTGCCCACTAATCTTAGACCTAGGCCTCAAAAATTGGGCCATAACCAAGATGTGTCTTTGTGTGTTTATTCTCACATTCTTTGAAATATGAAAAAAATAATCACACTCCTTGACAGAATATATAGTCTAAATTTGATAAGAGGAAAATTAGGATTTTAATTTTCTTTTTCTTTGGCAATGTATACTAAAGTAAACTTATTCTGCTCTCAAAATATGCAGGCGTGAGTTTATATAGCTGAGAGGTCTGCTGAATGTTTACTCTTAACTAAGCATGCAAGATGAGTACAAAAATCATTACATTTATGTGTTTTTAATGGCTTGTCTGGGTTGTGTTTCGACCAAAGCTAGCGACTGAGCTGAGTGTTAGCCAAGTTTTTTAGAATTCACACAGCTCTGTTTCAACATAATAATTTGACAATACCAAGGGCCTCTGCCATTCCCGTAGGTTACATTTTTGAGTCTAGCAACACATCAGCATAGCAATCAGCTGGCTGGCTTGTGTTCTTCCCAAGCATTTCCTTGTATCGGAATAAAGGGCCCACTGGGGCTCAGGGTCTCCTCCAGAATCCCAGCCTCCTGCCCATGGAGGCGGAGGATCCAGGAGGCTCCACTTCTCCTTAAAAGAGCGAGCACTTCTGATATGGTCTTTCTATGGAAGGCAAGTAAACTCTTCCAGGCTCCGCCTTACTGCTTCTTGTGTTTTTCTGATGAAAGCCCTTTGGTGCTGCTGCTCTGGAAGTACAGTTTCTAACTAGCTGTTATTTTTATTTTTGCTGTTAATGGAATCAAAACGTAGCCAATTGTGTGGTGCAGAGGACATCCTTTGACATAGGAAAGTTAAAATAGAATTAACTTTCAGATTGCCAGAACCAGAGAATTTGAAACACTTTCTGTTTATTAGAAAATACACTACTTGATAACAAATACAAGTTAATGAGTTGTCTTTCAACAGCTCTCTGATTTTCATCTGATTTTGTCAATCATGTTGTTTCTGCTCTTGACCTTTATAATATCAAATTCAATTTTGATAGAAATCTGATGTTAAACAAGTTTCACTTGGTTATTTTGAAATATAAGTAGTCTTATTTGTTCTTTAAAAAATATGAAAATTTTGGGAAAATGATAGTGAATAAAGTAAAAGAAATGTTTTGTGATTTTAGTGCCAGGATACAACACAGTGTTTCACTAAACACATGTATATTTGTTTTCTTGACTAGGTAAACAAAAATTCATTCTCAGTTTTCTTAGGAACAGACTAATTGTCGATTTGAAAGTAGTGAAACTTCTATTCCTACTTTGTTGAATGTTTTCTTCCTAGAAGGATGAAGGTTTTTGGTCAAATTTGTTTTCTTCATCTACTGAAATATCATGTGGTTTTGTTTATTATTTTATTGATATAGTTTATCATAATATGTAATTATTTTCTATTAACCAAATGTGTAGTCCTGAAATATAGGAAACATTGACATGGGGTATAATTATTTTTATAGGTTGCTTGATTCTATTTACTTTCCTATTTTTACCCAATTTTGCATGTATAGTCATAAGAGACATTCTTCTAAATTTTGCTCTGCTTCTACTGTCTTTGTAGAATCTTGGTATCATGGTAATACTGATGCAGGGAATGAGTGGAAAAGCATCTCTACAACATCTATCTTAGGGAGAATTTGGGAACAGTTGATAGTATATTTCCAAATATTTGATAGTATGTATCATTAAAGTTTCTGCACATGATCTTTTCTTGGTATGTAGGGGTGTTTCATTGCTAATGCAACCACTTCACCTATACTAGGTCTATTATGATGATTTATTTTTTTCTTGACTCAGATTTTGCAGTTTGTTTCTAGGAATTTGTCCATCTCATGTACAATATCTAATGTATTAACATGTATTCTTCTCTAAATAGTTTTATGTGTGAAGATAGTAGTAATGTCTCCTCTTTAATTTCTAAATTTAGTTATTTGTGTCTTCTCTCTCTCTCTGGTCTAACTAAGGATTTGTCAGCTTCTTTATTCTCTCATGACCCTAATTTTGGTATTTTATTCTTTCTGTCTTTTCCCACTGTCTATTTCATTGCTATCTCCTGCAACTGTGACTCTTTTCTTCCTTCCTCTTACTTTAAATATCACTTGCTCTTCCTCTTTCGGTGTCTTCACATGTAAGTTTGGATTACTGACTTGAGATCATTCTTTTTAAATATAAATATTTACATCTATAGACTTTCCTCTAAGCTTTCCTTTAATTGTCTTCCAAATATTGTATGTTGTATTTTCATTTTCAGTCATATTAGTGTATTTTCTAATGTCCCTTTTGATTTATTTGACCCATTCAGGATTGTGGAGCGTGTTGTTTTCTTCTGATAAATATATTTTTAATTGCAACATAATGTAAAATAATATATCACACTCCGTAAAGTTAAGCATTTCATGTGTGATAATGTGCTTCAGTTGTTCAAGCCTATACGGGTGTAGTATGAAATGCATTTCTTACCATGGACAGAATTTTAAAAATATCTGAAAGCCACAGGGGGGGAAAAAAAAAGAAAGTAGTGAAAATATATCGCTAAATATGTAACCCTAATAAAGTCACACACTGGAAGGCCGCGTGTTTGGTTATGCCCAGCAAAAGTAACGCTTTCTCTAATTTGAATTTGCTTCCTCATTGATCACGAATTCCCCCTCTTTGATCCTGTCGGAAGAGCAAAGTAAACCAGAGAATGTTCCTGGGATTGGAGCTGAACTACCTCGGAAATCGGGTTTCCTCAGGAGAAGGAATCAGTAGAAAGGCAGATGCCTTTTTAAAAATAATGGGGTCAGTGGCTCTTACTTCTGAAAATAATTGTGAGAAAAGGAGGAGAGGATATACACGTTGTGTATTAAAATGCACCAACCCCTGCACTCACAAGCGCAGAAAGAGGAGCACTCCAGGAGGTCCACACACACAGTCCCAGGACCCCTGATTTCCTGACGGAAAACCAACAGATCTGACAGCTTTGGAACAGTAGAAAGCTTCTCTCTCCCCAAAAGTGCCTGGTAGAACTGTTACTATAAATTTAGTGGGACAAGAAATGAGTCTTTTATATTACATAACAAAAAATTATTGTTACGTATAAAAATTTATTGGTGCATGCTTGAAAATTAGTTCAATGTTTTCTCAGACTCGATATAGTGCAATATAAAGGAAAAAGAATTACCTATATTTAAAAAAATACTTAAAATAATCATTATAGAGTAGGTGATTCATGATTTCTTTTCTTTGCAATATTTATTATATTTATATAAATATGAATATTTACGGTCTTTGCTAGTGTGTTTGTGTGTGTGCTGAGCAATATACCTAATGTTCCAACTTTAGCTCTGTTAGAGATTTTTGAGAATTATTTTTAAAGTTAAAAAAAGAACATTGTGTTTGAAGTTCCCTTGTCAATCTAGGGTAACCCTCAAGTAATTTCATGGGTTTGAAATTGAAAAAATCAGTTCCAATATTTTTTTTCTTTTTTTCACTATTTGCAAATTACAGAGTTGTACTCTAATTTAGATATTTTTAGTGTTTTTCCAAATAGATATCAGCCTTATCTTGATCATGTATTTTGATATACTGAGGGACACAAAAAACTACTTAGAGAAGAATAATATGAAGAATGGCATGCTAATATTTGAGATATTGCACATGAAATGGACAAATCCCTAGAAACAAACTGCAAAATCTGAGTCAAAAAAAGATTTTCTAGATATATTTCAAAATAAAAGGAAATTTGAACCGGGAAAGTCTGTTACCTGATGTTTTGTTTCCTAAAACGTTTTTTATAGGTTTGGGGCATATTTGAGTGACTGCTTTTCGTTAGCAGTCTCGGAATGGCTAATTCTGTCACTTTTCTCCCAATATACACGCACCCCAACTTTCTCTTCACTCACTGATGTTCAGATACAAAGAGATTTGGCTAGAGCTGGGTGTCCCCCAAGTAAATCCCTGGAGCAGACTCAACGGTCACATCACCCCTGAAAGGCATCGAGGGCTGCGTTGCCCACGCTGTGTGAGTGTGTGTGTGTCTGTGCGTGTCCTGTCTCTGTGGTCACTTCCACCTGACCAGGCTGGGCGGGATGCAGCCAGCTGCGGCCGCTAGATGGCAGTCTGTCCCCCGGCATGGTCGGAAGGGACGCAGCCCCGAAGCCAGGCTGCTACGCAGGATGCGAATGTGTACCAAAGACAGTTTTCTTAGGTTTTGATGATCCTCTGTGGTGTTCAATCTCTCACTGCCTCTCAAATATACTTCAAGCCTCAAGAGTCTCAGTAGAAGCCGTCGGATTTTTTCTTCTTCTAAATTTCAAACAGTTGAAGGCTTTACTTTAATCACTTAAAGTGAATTAAAATGCAATCCCTTATTGGGGTAGTTGTTTTTAATAATACTGGTATCTCATTCAGGAAGAATCATGCCATATTCACATGGAAACCTGCAATGTCTGTTCGGTGCCAGCACATCTCACTGTGATGTGGGTTTGAAATACTTAATGGCTTATTTGTGTGGGGGGGCAGGGTGCAGGGGGGAGAGTTGTAGTTAGATTTTTATTGGGAGTTTTTCACTTTATTATTATTCTCAATAATATTATTATTCTCGATTTATTTCTGAATAATATCTGTTTAGATTTTTAAAAATCTCTTTACTTAAAATGATTTGAGAAATTTGTACAATATTTTGTACTATTTTTTTCTCCTGAAACACAGGGCTAGACGAATGGGTATATTTTATGTATACACACACACACACACACACACACACACACACACATGCACATACATACACACATACATATACATAAAGATATTTAGTAATACTTTCTTGGTAGCATAATAAAAACGATTAGAAGGTTGATTTTAGACACTGAAGTGTTTGCACATTATATTTGGTAAAGGTGTGCTGAGTATTTTTTACTATAATACTATACTAGAAACTTATTAATCAAAAAAGAACTCCCAGTGTTCCACATTATTATGTGCCCTTTGATGACTTTTTAAAGAAAATCGCTCAAATGTCATCGACATCATTCTAAGACTGCAGATACTCAGTGCCCGTGCTTGTACAGAAGGTGTGCAGTGCTCATGTTCCTAATGCATGCCGACATCATTAAGAAACTTACAGTTTCACGCTGTTTGCATATCCTCATAACACAGTATATAAGACAGTGTGGAATAAATATGGCATTTAATAAAATAGTAGATATAATACTGTGTACAATGTTATGCAAACTATAAAGTTGTAGTTTATCATGACTCTGATCTGAGGACCTAAACATTTTCATTATTGGTAGAGTCTATTAAACTTTACACATTTTATGCCACATGATGTCCGAGCCTCACAAATGATTTAGATGCATTAAAACTGATGGAATTGATACCTAACTGGCCCTTTTGGAGTTTTAATATGAGTAATCATATTAAATTGAATAACTATATATTATCTTCAATTAGTTATTTAGAAAGACAGTCATTCCTCAGTGTCCTCAGGGGATTGGTTCCAAAACATCCAGGATACTCAAGTCCCAAAGTCCATGGGACCCACATCCACAGCTTCAACCCACCGCAGCAAAACTGGAAGCAGAAGGCAGAGTGTGTGAGTTAGCTTCTCTTGTCCTGTTCTTTACAGAAACGAAAAATGCATGTTGGATATTTGTGAGCCAAAGGGTTGATCATGTGAGTGCCACTGCTTGCTTCAACTCTTCACTGTCATGAGGAATTCATGCCCCAAAGATACTCGAAACAAAAGCAATCCTACTTGGTTCTGCACTTTGTAAAACAAAATATAAATCCATTCATGTATGCATACAGACATGTGTTCCTATCACCTGTGCATTCCTCTTGTCCTGCTAAGTATCTCTGGAGTTTCTTAGCTAAAATACAAAATAACACAATTCTTACGTCTATGTTTCATCCTTTCGAAAAATTATTCTTACCATAAAAGCATCACCTGGACATGTTTGGTGTTGTATGTGGGATAAAAGTTATGTTCTTCCTATAAGATGGCCTGCATCATTGCCTGTGTCTTGCCTGGGGTCTATACCTGGGTTATCTTCTGAGGTTTTGCAGTTGGAGTGCACAGGGACTCAGAGGGTTTTGAAGACCGATTGTCTGACCTTTGCTAACATTTCCTCTCGACCACTGTGAAGCTTGCAAATCCACCTTTGTGAAGCTGGTGTGTGAGCTGCAAGGGTCTGAGTGCCTGGCTGTTACCTGAGTGTTGATGGAGAGTCACTGGGATCCCTGCAGTGAGTAGCAGGAACCTGACATCCACTCCCCTGACCACAGCCTCAGCCCTCGCTCACCTCCACCTGCCAGTAATTGCTGGCTGATACTTTTCCAGCAATGTATCAAATCCATGATTGTTCATGAAAAAAATAAATAAATAACAGATGCACACAATGCAATCTGTAATTGGCTGCACTTACAACTGAATCTGCAGTAGTCAAACAGTCATGGCATTCGGGCATTCTATGCGTGCACCAGAAGTCACAGGCACATGGAGATTTTTGGTGTCATCAATTGTATTCTTCCTGCCTGTAAGTGACATAAGGGTCATGCACTTTAGGCTCAGGAATAGTGGAGAATAATGCTGCAGGGAGAGGAAAGTCTTATATTGGTCATGGGGCAAGTACATACTCAGACAGAAGTTGCTGAGATCTGGGTTTTCCAAACTGTCAGGTACTTATACTCAGAGGACACAATGATAATTTATACTGAACAATAAGCTGTATTGCTGAATATTATATTTTTTCTAATGACTCATTATCCTGGAATGATGAGGAGATGAGTGGAATATAAGTGTATTAAAAACATAATTGCTTTTCTATTCAAACAGAAGCATGCCATGTGTACATGGGGGAAATGCCTAATGAATGGAAGAATTTTCTTTTTCAGTTTGTGGCAGTGCTTGCCATAAATGCATATTTATAATCCTAATTGCTTTAATTTCATCAGTCACCCAATTATTTCTTTTGGCCACAGCACATGCTTTACTGTATATCCCACACCACTTTTTTTTTCCGTGCAACATGCTACCAAGCGCCGTGCAGCTATGCACGTGTAGTTTATGGCATCTTTATCAATGTAGACACAGGTACTTATATAAATATTCGTAAACACTGAGGAAGAAAAATAGCTTAAGAGTGTGTTAAGTCTGGCAAATTTTATGTACCTATGACACATACACATATATACACATATGCATATAATTACACATATTACTTATATGTGTATGTATCACAATACATATTTGCCAGATGTGTGTGAATATATATACACACATATATATACAAATATAATATATTACAAATACAGATGAGTAAAAAAACTATATATAAAAATATGTATATAAAAGATCCAGTAATGCTAAATTTTGGGTGGACACAAAAATGTTATCCATGCAAGTTATTATCACAGCACCAGGCAGTGGCAATTTTCCTGGGGTGGCTGGTGATACCTCCAGATTCCTGAACAGCAGTGAGGTTCCCCACATGCACAGATGTCCCCTTGAAGTTGTTATTCTCCATATTGAATAAAGTCATAAAGGGCAGGCATTTCTTTTCTAACTGAATTCAAATGGACGTCACCTGGTGTTTAGAAACAGCACCCTCCTGTGCCAAACCTGGGTGTTCTGCTGCTTGGTCTCTGAGAGTCCTCTGCTTCAGACACACACCTTTCCCCAACCCCTGCCTGACCCACAGCTTTTTACCTCTGTTTACTGCACCTGCCTTCTGTCCTGGTCATCACCATCTATGCCTCATAGCCTCAGATGGTGTTTGAGTGAAATCACAGCCTGCATTTCTCAGTGTGGCCTTTTCGGACCGGCACATTCCCATTCCTGAGCTGTTCCTGTGAATCATAGCTGACTTCAAGTGCTATTAAAACTATAACTAGCACAAGAACCATGTGTAACCCATTCATTTCATTCCATTTCAATGCATCCGTATCTAAATATACACCCACTAATTTCATTAACCTACATCTGTCTTAATTTGATGCTTTAATACTATTCTTTTAATCTTGATATTTTGAGAAGCCAAGAAATGATTGAAAAAGTTTAGAAGCAATTCTAGGATCTGTGAGGCTCTTTCTCCTTGGCTATGTAAGATCTAATGCCTGTGGATTAGTTTAAGGAATACATAGGGTCTAGAAGGCTTTTCTGAGCACAGAAGAGACAGAGTTAATTCCTCCAGCCCTACTCTGAAACAATCGTGACAATGAGAGAGAATAGTTATACAGTGAAACATCATCATATAATTACTGCATCTAATGTCTCCCTGCGTATAATGTTCAAGTTCAGAAATCTCAGCCAGGGGCCCATAAAACAATTCTTGCATTTTATGTTTTTCTGCTTATGCTGTTTTATTTCACTCTTTTGGGGGAAAAAAAATGTAAAAATAATTTACTGAAGTAATAATTAGTTCTTATAAAGCACTTTGTAACCTACAAAAAAGTGCTACTAAAGGATGGTTATAGTCATCTATACATTTTAGAATTGAGGGAAACTGAGGGAAAGACCTTCTTTGTGTAGGCTGAAAGTTCCTTGAGGACAAGAAATATTTTGTGGTGAAATTTGTAAACCTTATTAAGCCCATTACAGCTATGGAATGGAGGCAGCTCAGTGGGAAATGGCAGTGGATTCAAATTCACACAGGAATGGCTCGTTTGTCAGCATCTTTCCAAGTAGTGGAGTGGTATCATGCCCTCACAAAATGACTTGTGATTGACATCCATCAGACGCATGTGACCTGGGTCACACTCCAGCCTATGATGTCTCCTGTGTGGGCTGGTGGTGGTCATGCTGGGACACTTACTGCATGCGCTCTGCTCGGGGCCACTCCAAGCACCGAATCCCTACCCCATTCCCCTGATACAGAAGTTAATGCACAGCAAAACCAAGAAAATCATCCCACATCACACAGCTACAAAGCGATGGATGTTAGAATTGGGAATTCACTTTGCCCACCGGCCAAACTGCAGCATGGAAGTGGCTCTTCACTGAGGAGGAAAGACAGACCCACGTGACCTGAAGGCCACCTCTTTACCCTCTGCTAGTGCATGCTGTGGGGACCTTGGTGATCAGACATTGTGAATGCCCAGAGGGACATGTCCACTTCGAGGTGGTGGATGCTGTCGTCTTCTGCTTTCAATGTCACACCTCCGTGCCCTCCCAGTGGCTTCTCGTTTGGGGAGTTCTGCAAGGGGTTTCTCTGTTGTGGTGTTGTGGGTATTGGGGGTTCACCCTCCCGCCTTCTCACACCACCCACTGTCCAGACAGGACCAGCACCATCACTTGCAGAAGGCTGGGGCCTCCTCTGTCTTGGCCTTGCCCCCATGCAAACACATCTCAGGACCCCACCTGTGTTGCTTTATATTGCTTTGCCTCCCATGGATTTGTTACCCCTCTTCCTCTGGGTGACAGAGATGGAAAGGATTACTCAAAGCCCATCTCTTCTGAGCAGTGAGAGACCCCGAAGTAGTTAATCTTCCCGGGACCCTCCAGCAAGAGGCATCCTTTCCTTCCTTGGGAAATTAACCCTGAATTGGGATTTTCTTCCTGCATTTATTTTCCAGACCAGGAAGTTACAGGAAGAGACATAGGTGGGGTTATAGTTTAACAATATAGGCTGGTAACTTTCAGTGAAACAAGTCAGTTGACATTCCATTAGACAATTAAGTGATCTTACGGCAACTTCTCAATATCTTTACACAACAATAGTAACTATTCTGTCCTTGAGCCAGCAACCTTGCTGGCCACAAATCTTTATCTTACACCAGAGACTTTATAACCTGAGGAAAATTTCCAGTCCTCTGCAAGGTCAATATTTGAAACTGCAAGTCTTTGGAAAACCAGGCCTTGTGAAGTATATATGCTTTATAGTATATTCCACACACCTGAAGGCACCTTATGCCAACCCTCCCCATTACCATCTAAAAGGCATTGCTGGCTTCCCTGGCCTCTGGTCATTACTACCCTCTCACCATTGCCCACCTCCCTTGCTCCCCTTGCTGGATGTGTGGCCGACCTCCACTTGGCCTCTGTGACACACGGCTCCATCACACAGTGGACAAGCTGAATTGCAGTGACTGGCCACGGCTCCTGCACACCACCATGCATGACATCCCTGTCAGCCCATGGGGAGCACAGTGACACTTACCACAGAAGGCCCTTGTACACTGAAATTCCATGGGGTCAGACCAGGAAAACAAAGATTGGGTGGGTATACAAAGCTTTGTTTCATTTCAGCAAGCAGTATACTTTTTAGGTACATGTGCATGCACATGTGCAAGCTTGCATGCGCACGCATGTGTGTGTGAAAGCAGTGGAGCATTTCTTTTAATTAACACTTTTTGTCTCTGAGCAGCTGACCTCAGGGGTATTTTGGTCTGCATTTTGTAAACCCTGTAGAACAGTCTCTCTCACACATGCACATGTGCATAAATTTATTAAAATTTAGCTTCTATCCTAGGTATAAAATGATTTCACTATGGATATATTGGGAACTATATATCCTTATCTTACTTTTGGTTACAAATTTCCTTTTATGCTTACCCCAGTGGAAGGCTTTTAGCATGCATTTTATTCTAGTTCCTGTTTTTCAAGTAAGTCACTCTCAGATTTACTAGCTAGGCCTTTCTCACAACAATTTATGTGTCTTCTCTTTTTTTTAATGTCTACAGTACATTTCTAGAATGCAATGGATTGTTTTCCCCAGAGTCAGGTCCATCCTGGGCAGAAAGGTTAGACACTTATTGAGTCATATTAGCAGCCACAGAAACTCTTTCAGAGTCCACAGTGTGCTTCTGGGTGGAGTTGCTGGGCCATGAACACCATGGCTCTTGCTGCCCTGAAAGATACGATTTCCGAAAAGCTGTAAACACTGTATTGTAGAATTTTAGGATTTTATATAATGTGATATAATTGTTTTGACTTGAGGCACTTAGTTATCATGAGATTTTTCACACAGATAAGCAATTGACCATGAACTATGTTCTCTGAGATGGCATCGTTGCCAGTGGGAATGGCCAGCAGTTGGGCCATGGACACGTGGAATTCTCTGTTCTCATTGGACTCTGATTAGGCCCTTCTGGGTGTAAAACTCTAGGATGAGAGCAAAGCCTTGCAGACATATTCGATAAATATTTGCAGAAATAGATGGGGACGCAATTCTGTCTTATTCTGTATGCACAAAATAGCAACCATTTAACTGTTAACTGTTTTAATAGTGCCTTGAGATGAATTTAAGAAAAATACACTTCAAATGTTACATCACTGTCATACATAATGGATAATGATGGTCCTTCGTTTGTGCTGAGATATATTGGGGTAGTTAGGACAAGAGTGCATTTAAGATGCCAGGCTGAGTATTTATGGTTATATATATTTATCTCTATACATACTTATATATTTTCAGAATGTGTGTTACTCTCTCTGGGAATGAGAGAATCATTCCTCAGAATTATAAAACACTTCCATTTATTTAAAGCATAAGAAGTTGGTAATAGCATCCTAAGAAAGTTAACCTTCATCTTCTGCCTCACTTAAAAATAATTAAAGTCTTATTATATTTCAATGTGAAATGAATTTACTAACATTATAAAGTAAAATTTATTATTACATCCCTATAATTATTTTAACAACATCAATGTAATAAATATGTGCTTGGTTAAGTTATACTCGAATACACAATTGTTTCTTGGTATCTGTGGAGATTGGTTCAAGGACCCCAGCAGATACCAAAATCTGTGGATACTCAGGTCCCTGATATAAAATGGCATAGTATTTTCATGTAACCTATGCATATCCTCTCATATACTTTAAATCATGTCTAGATTATTTACAACACCTAATGCAATGCCTTCGTATCACTTCATCTGCATGGATTCTACTTTGTACTCAGTGCACAGCATATTCAAGTTTTGCTTCTTGGAACTTTATCAATTTTTGTTCTGAATATTTTTGATCCAGTGGTGGCTGAATCCATGGACACAGAACCCATGGATATGGAGGGATGACTGAACAGCTCGTATAGTTTTATATATATATAATGTATATATGTGACTTTGTGTAATAATATATATACCATTTTATTTATAATTTACTTTCACCAAATAGTAAAAATAAAAGTGTTAGTAAAAAAATTGATACAATTCTAAAAGTAGATATTTAAAAGAATTAATTGAGCTTTTGTTAAATTGTATTCTTTGAGAGCTCAAGAAATGATATTTCAAATTCGTTTGGGATGTATTAGAACCCTAGATTGCACTGCCCTTTGGATGAACTGGTATGGCTTTTGCACTTGCATCAGCAGAACACACTGTGGGTCCCACCGGTGACTGTGAGAGGACAGCAGTGCACACACCGGGGTGCAGTGTCCTGGGAGTGGATACATGGAGCAGGGCCCACCCGAGGGTGTGTGGCAGGGCCGGACGTGTGCAAATGGCCACTCCAAGCACAGGTTGTCCTCCAGGGCACCACGATGGGAAAGCGATGAATTGAAAAAGACCAAGTGCAACTCAGCCCCACCTTCAGGGGCTGAAGGCAAGTTCAAAATGTCAGTTGAGTGACAGGGGGAAAGCATCTTTGTCCCATCTCCCAAGTCTGCTGCACTTTATTTAGAGTCTGTGACTTTATTCACACACAACCTTACCCAGAAGGACACCAGCATCCCTGGGCTGCTCTGTCACCTGGAAAGACACCCCCCCCCCCAGCATCTTCATCTGCCAAAGACGAGGTAAATGCTAATACAGCATTCACCTGTGTGCTTACAGTATCCTGTAGGAGAACAGCCAAGCCTTACACTGAAGGCACTGACATGGGCTAAGAACTATAAGATCTGATGGAGAAACATTTCCATGAATGCAACTTGTTTTTCTTTAATCTAAAGATTGCAAACACTAAAGTCACTCACGCCATTATGGAGCCCTTGATAAAGAACACAGAAAAAATAAAGGACAGGAAAGAGCTGCATTTTATGTCAGGTGCAGCTGGGTCTTTGAGGATGTCAAGAGGCATTTAGTATTTCTCTGATTTTTGCTCTTCTGGATGAAAATGAGAGCCAAGTTTGAGGCAGGCTCCATGAGCCACATGTCTGGTGGTATCATGACCCAGCCAGCACCTCAGAGGTTCACACTAACTGTTTCATTCCTTGTAATGACGCGGAATGACCCAGTAACTTGTAAAATGAAATTGAAATCTGCAGTGAGGCAGTACTTCTGCTATTAAAATGATTTTTTCTTTGTAATGGAGCACCGCCAGTCCAACCATTTGTGAATTGCAATTAAAATCTGAAGCCGGCAGCACTTTAGCAATTAAAACTGGCTTTTTTTTAAAACCACACTAATCTAGATAATTAGATAGGAACTAAAATGGCTATTTATTACGCATGTACGAGGAAATAATTTGAAATTTATTATTCAAGATATTCTCTTTTTTAAAGAGGAATATGTTAAATGCTGTGGGAAAACAAATTGTTTTCATATTCCATGCAACTGAAATAGAAACAATGTCAAATACTTCGTCAACAGCATGTCATTTTTTGTTTGTTTGTTTTTCACCACCACTTTTTATGCTTTTTGCTTTAGTGTTAAATTTGAGGGTGGTCAGGTTGTTAGAATACCTATGAAAAATGACCAGTGTATTAGGGCATGAATCACATGGGGATTTTAATTTGCTAATCATTTAACTGCACTTTTTTCAGTCAGTTTGTAGTACAATTGTTATTAAGTTCTGCTGGTGAAAAGTTTCAAGAAACATTAGAATTATCTTCACTTAGGAAAGACATTTGAAACTATAGTTCTCAAAATATTTACCCAGAGTATATGATATGAGAGAGACCCAATAAAATGCTCATGATGAATATGAATACCTTACTTCTCTAATGACATTAGAATATGAATACCTTCCTCCTTCTCTGATGACGTTAGAATGTGAATACCTTCCTTCTCTGATGAATCTAGAATGTGAATACCTTCCTCCTCTGATGATGTTAGAATGTGAATCCCTTCCTTCTCTGATGAATCTAGAATGTGAATACCTTCCTTCTCTGATGAATCTAGAATGTGAATACCTTCCTTCTCTGATGAATCTAGAATGTGAATACCTTCCTTCTCTGATGAATCTAGAATGTGATACCTTCCTTCTCTGATGAATCTAGAATGTGAATACCTTCCTTCTCTGATGAATCTAGAATGTGAATACCTTCCTTCTCTGATGAATCTAGAATGTGAATACCTTCCTCCTCTGATGATGTTAGAATGTGAATCCCTTCCTCCTCTGATGATGTTAGAATGTGAATCCCTTCCTTCTCTGATGATGTTAGAATGTGAATACCTTCCTTCTCTGATGAATCTAGAATGTGAATACCTTCCTTCTCTGATGAATCTAGAATGTGAATACCTTCCTTCTCTGATGAATCTAGAATGTGAATACCTTCCTTCTCTGATGATGTTAGAATGTGAATACCTTCCTCCTCTGATGAATCTAGAATGTGAATACCTTCCTTCTCTGATGACCTTAGAATGTGAATACCTTCCTTCTCTGATGACCTTAGAATGTGAATACCTTCCTTCTCTGATGACCTTAGAATGTGAATACCTTCCTTCTCTGATGAATCTAGAATGTGAATACCTTCCTTCTCTGATGATGTTAGAATGTGAATCCCTTCCTTCTCTGATGATGTTAGAATGTGAATACCTTCCTTCTCTGATGAATCTAGAATGTGAATCCCTTCCTTCTCTGATGAATCTAGAATGTGAATACCTTCCTTCTCTGATGATGTTAGAATGTGAATCCCTTCCTTCTCTGATGATGTTAGAATGTGAATACCTTCCTTCTCTGATGAATCTAGAATGTGAATACCTTCCTTCTCTGATGAATCTAGAATGTGAATACCTTCCTTCTCTGATGAATCTAGAATGTGAATACCTTCCTCCTCTGATGATGTTAGAATGTGAATCCCTTCCTCCTCTGATGATGTTAGAATGTGAATACCTTCCTTCTCTGATGAATCTAGAATGTGAATCCCTTCCTCCTCTGATGATGTTAGAATGTGAATCCCTTCCTTCTCTGATGTAGTAAGTCTTCAGTCTTCAGGAAGTGATGTGTAAGGCATTGCAGGTTTTAGTAACATCTGAAGATGATGATGTATCATGGGATTCAGTTTCTTGATCAATATCCTCACATGGATTCAGAAAATTCAGATTTAGTTGATAGTTAAAGTTTATTTACACACACTCCCACATATTCTCTATTTATTCAATACTTGTATAAAAGCCTATAGTACATGGCTTTAAACTTTATATTTTTATGTAGTAGTGCCTCTTCCTTTGATTCCCTCTGCAGGTGAAGCCATGCTGTAATTTACCATTCTTTTGGTGTCTGATAGTTGGAGGGTAATACATAATCAGGATTTCTGGACTGTGTCATTAAATGAACCAAAAAGCAACGTAGGGCAAAAGCAGGGTTGTTTCTCTTCCTTGACCAGAATGTATGATCTTCATTTTCTCTCAAATCTGAACATTCTTCTGTCTAGTTTCTCCACTGAAAATATCTAAATTTACATATTATGTTCTACAGATAAGTCACTTGCCTTGGCCTTCAGAGTCTCTGTTTCCTCATTGTTAAAATAAAGACATTAGCCTGGGCAATTTCAATGCTTTGCTCTGGCTCCATACTTGTCTGTTTCTCTCTGGGCATGTCTTGGTCTATGAAAGAAAGTGAGCTGAGATGCCAGGTACCGTTGAAGCTTTATTAAAGAAAGAAATCTGCCAGACTGTACTCAAAATGGGGGATGGCCCCAAAAAAGGGTTTGCAGAGGGTTTATATTAGCTTTTAGGCATGAAATGTATGGTGGGAGTGACCATTAGGTTGATGTAACTGGGTAGAGAACTGCACCAATGCAGAAGCTGGAAAGTTGTTTCTAAGTCAGGAGTCTTCTTGTAAAGGGAAGCAGAGAGGGGCTTGGTGCTGGAGTGGAAGATGAGGCCAGCGGCTATTTTCTGCTAGTGCTTATTGTGTGCACAATGGCACCAGCCACATCCAAAATCCACCATTCCTGCCTTTTAAGTATAAGAAAAAGGGGAAAGGGGTGAAGGCCTCATTCTTCTGAAGCTACTTCCTGCTGGAGATGGGCGAAGATATGGAAAAAATAAAAGATTTATGTTGGCGGGGTATTGGTTTCATGTGAGGAGGCTGTATTCCTCTGGAGAAAGGTTGCCGATTCTGAGGAGCTCATATCCTGCTTGCAGGAACAATTTGGTGACCTTTTGGTTGGTGAAAGCCGGTATGCATTCCTGCAAGAAATTAGAGAAACACCAAAAGAGACAGGAACCAAAAAGTAGGATGAGGCACAGTTAGGGGTCCTACTGGGGCATAAGCCAGGGTTCAGTGAAATGGTTTAAGTTGTTTTGGATCACCCCAGACTCTTTTACATAATAACAGCATTCCTCCCCCAAGAAGAGGCAAGTGTCTTCCTTCTTGGCTGTAAGGAAGTAAACAGCCTGGAAGTAAAGGGCCTGACAGTTCTGCAAAGCAACTGTCGACTGTTGCGAGTGAGGTGACCTGTCACTGGAGGGAGGAGATGCTATCTATGCTTAGTCCTTCTAAGAGTTTTTGATAGGATTGAGAGGCTGTAGCAGGGCGCGTTATGCCAGTTCCAGTTGCAGGAAGGATCCCTGCCCCAATTAAAAGGTGGGAGCAGGGGACACTTCTTGAGGGGTAGGCTGAAGTTAGTCCCAGTCCCATCTCCATCTCTCCATCTGTCTGGAGGGTGATGTCAGGGGAAAGCCAAAAGAATATGCAAGAAATCACGTTGGGGGGGGCAGGCAACAGGATAATGTAGTTTTACAAAGGAAATATTTTCCAGTTTTAGGGCATGGATGAAGAGGGGGTAAGTGAGTGGTAGCATTTGGTGTTAATAAGGCAGAGTGTGGGCAGGCCCTGCCCAGTGCTGACAGTCCCCACTGAGGTGAGATTAGAGGAAAGTGAAGAGACATTTGTGGAAACGTTATAGGCTGCATTGACAGGGAGGAGGGTGGCCACAAAGTTTCTCATGAAGTGGGAGACAGATGAGTTGCTCAGGGAACAGTCTGATTCACTGAAGACTGCATCGTCCCTGCGGACTTGGAACCTCCATGTTCCAGATAAGGGGGAGCTTTGAGATAGGAGGAAAAACATGGGAAGGTGGGAAGGGTTAGGGACCCAAAAGAATTTAAAGGGCACATTGTCACAATGAAATTGCGAAGAAGCATCCTACTCATAGGAGGTAAAGGAGTGTCAGGAGAAATCTTCCTATAATGTTACACTCTTTTGGGGCAGCTGCTGCCAATCCTGCAGCAAGTACTAGAACAGATAGTATAACAGTAGCTCTTGTGTGAAGGACGTGGAGCGGGCCTGCAAGAGTGAGAGGATAATCACTGGGGGAAAGATCATCCTTCTTCTGGGATTGGAGGAAGAGCGAAGGTCCTGGAGATTTTCAGTTTTGTGGGTCCTAAAATGGAGAAAGTGTGAGGAGATGTTGGGTTGGGGATTGAGCAGAGGGACCCCTCTGGCTTGATGTTAACAGATTTTTGGGTAAAGTCTTGGGTGCTAGTTTTACCAAGGATAAGTGATACCAAGGGGCCTTTCCTAGTACTTTTACTGCTGTGGGGGTGGCGAGAATTACTGTATGAGGCCCTTACCAACATGGTGAGAGAGGCTTTGGGATTTGGGTTTTAATATACACTTGCTCTCCTGGGATTAGTTTAAAGCCTGAGAGGGTGCTAGGGAAAGGTTGAGGTAATAGAAGGTTGGCCTGTTCCCTAAGATCCCTAATGAGCAAAAGAGTAGGGAGATCCTTGCCAAAAGGTGATGATCTGGAAGGGAGAGGTGTGAGAGTGAAGGGCCTACCATACATAAGTTCGAGGGGGCTGAGGCCTGTGGGCTTGTTGGGGGCAGCCTGTAGGCGAGTGAGTGACTGGTGGGAAGGCCAAAACGAGGGATGATTTCTGAGGTGAGAGCATGAGTTACTGCTGTAGCATCCTCTGAAGTGCGGGGAAAAGCCTCAATCCAACCTGAAAAGATATCTACTAAGGTTAGAAGATAGCATGCCCTTTTGTGGGGAGAGTAATATAAGGGCTGAAGAAGGTGTAGTAGGAGTTCATAGCCTATATGAACTGAATTATGGAAATCTAAAAGGATTTGTTCAGCTTGTGTGGTAGTGAGGACATAGCAACTGGAGAGAGTGTACCAGTTGTCCTTTCTGTGTGCCTCCAACTGTTGGGGGCATTGTATTTCTTGGGGTCTGTATTGGGATAAGGGCATAGGGGCCATGAGAAGGACCTGAGTGGAAGAGGGAGAGTGGGGGGCCTGGTGATTGAGCAGCCTGTTTTGTGGTTAGATCCACTAGTTTGTTTCCCTGGACTATGGGGTCATTGGAGGTTTGGTGTCCTCTGCAGTGTATAACCCCAACCTCCTTTGGGAGTTGTGCAGCCTCAATAGATTGTGTTAGATTTACTGTGGCATAACCCACCTGGGGGGCAGGCGTGGAGGTGGCACTCCCATCTATGAACCATGTAATGGGATGCCAGGAGGTGTGTGGAAAGGGATTGAGAAAGAGGTCTAAAACCTCCATGCAATTGTGTTCTAAGTGTCATGAGTGTTTTGGGATGAGAGTGCCTGGATTTTAAGGGAGGGCAAGGTTGAAAGGAGAACTGGAAGTTTTCAAGGAAAGTAAGGTGAATAAGTTGTAGGCAGGAAAGGGAGAGAATTGACTTGGTCTTATGGCTGAGAAGGTCTTGACTGTTTGTTGTTTAAAAGTTAGTTTTCAGCTTTCTTATGCTAAAAGGGCAGCTGCCACCAAAGTCCCTAAATAGGGGCCCATTCTCGAGATGTGGTGTCTAGTTATTTAGAGAGGTTTGTAACTGGGAGAAAATATCTCCTGCCTTTTGTCCCAAAACTCCGACTGCCAATCATTGGGTTTTGGTGATGCATAGGATAAAAGGATGAGATAGGTTTGGGAGAGATAGAGCTGGGGCTGTGAGGAGAGTGGCTTTTAATCGCTGGAAGGGAGAATGAATGGGCTTTGTGGGATCTAAAGGAATGGCAGTATCCCCTTTGGCTGCCCCCTAAAGTGGCTTTGCGAGCAGCCAAAGTTAGGAATCCGTAGGTGAAGATACCCTGCAAGCCCCAAGAAAGAGAGAATTTCACTCTTTGTGGTAGGAGTAGGGAGTTCAGAGATTAGACTCTTGAACTCAAGGAGTAGAAATTTGGGTCTTGCTGGGGACACTCGATATCCCCTGGAGGCCAGGAAATTAAGGAGAGCAACAGTGTGGGCCTGTGAATCCTCATAGGAGGGGCTACAAAGGAGGATGTCATCCACATATTGCATTAAAGTGCTAGAGGTTGGGGGAAGTTCAGATAAGTCTCGAGCTAAGTCTTGGCTAAAGAAGAGGGAGCTACCCTGAAACCCCTGAGATAGTACTGTCCAGGTAAGTTGCTGGGAACAGCGCATGTCAGGATTAGTTCTGTACTAAATGGTATGAGCCATTAGGCTTTATAACTGGAAGGATGGGTGTATTAAAAGGCAAATGGGTAGGCCATGAGAGATGAGAAGAAAGGAGTTTGTGTATGACGGGTTTTAAGCTGATCAGGTGCTTGTTAACTATAGGGTACTGTGGGACATCAGGGAACAAAGAGGGGTTCTGCAATTTAACAAGGATAGGGGAATGGTGCATAGCAATGGAGGGAGAAGAAGAGTCTCATACTAGGGATTAACTTGTCCGAGGTGGGGGGGGAGGTGGAAGCCTCAGGGGCCAGGTCTGGGGCAGCCTTTAACAGGAGTATTTTACCTGGAGTTGAAGTGTTTAGGGTAAGAGTAGTTTTAAATTTGAAAAGAATGTCCCGTCCCAGTAAGGGGGCTGGGCATTGAGGCATTATTAAGAATTTGTGTGTGAATTGGGTGTGATGTAGGGTATAGGAAAGGGCTTGAGTGACCTGTGGGTGGTATTCTCATCCCATGACTCCTACTATTGTGACAGAAGACGGGGTTGTTGTCCTGCATAGTTAGGTAGGGTAAAGTAAATGGCCCCTGTATCAATGACAAAAGAGATCAGCTTACCTGCTACAAGGCGAGTTACTCTGGGCTCATGCGTGGTGATCTCTGTGGGGGCCTCAGGCCCTGGGCATCACTAGTCCTCCCCCTGGGCAAAGCCTAGAAGCTCTGGTAGGGATGGCTGTGAAGCCAAAGGGTGTAGGTTGGGGACTAGGCCACTCCCTCTTTGGCGAGTGGCCTACTCAATTCCCCAGTAACCTGGGCCATTAGCAATGAGGATGGGTTATGACAGGCCCAGGCTGAGTGGCCCAGTTGACCACATTTGAAGCAGTTCCTGGTTGGTTTGCCTCTTAAGGCAGATAACTTTGGAGTATGTGAGCCACAGATGGCATTAGCCAGGATCTGGTATTTGGCTTGATCTCTTTTATATTTTTTGAGTATCAGGGGCTGAAATGAGAATGTAAGAGGGCCATGCCTGCAGGGGAGTTTGGGACTATATGTGTGTATTCATGTAAAGCCTCAGAGAGGCAGGTTAGGGACTCATTGGGATTTTCAGTGGATCTCTGTGTGATTTCTCTAAGCTTGTCATAATTGATTGACTAGTGAGTAGCCTTTTGGAGGCCATGAAGTAGGTGTGTGATCATATTATCCCAGAGATCCCCATCCCCGTGGCCAGCATGGTAGGTCCAATTTGGGTCCATGCAAGGAACAGCAATGGCTCCCACAGGTTGCCTATTATTTTGAGCATGTACCTGAGCTGCCATCCAGACCTGCTTCCTGTACGTGGACTTGGACAATTCCTTCCATCCCAGCCACCTCACGGAAGGGTTATAAAGGCTGGAGCTGAGGCAGGGTTGTTACCTGATGAAGGGGGAGAAGGGAAGGAGTTGGGCTAAAGATGAGTGTCTGGAGGCCAGGTGCAGGGAAGAGGGAGAAATGTGGAGGGCTGATGGATCAGAAGATTGATCCAAGTCTGGAAGGAGAGGTCGGGCATCAGCTAGGAGAATTTGAGACGTAGGACAATTTTGGCAGAGAGAAGAACGTATTCAGAGACAGGAGAAGGCCTGAACAAGGAATCTCTACAGGTTTTGCCATTTCAGTGAGTGTCTAAGTTGGGTGCCATCTTGTGGCTACTGGGATCCATTGTAACGAGGCATTCCAGTTTTAATGTCTCCCTGGAGGCTGAGAAATTGGCCAGGAGACGGCCCAGAGGTGTAGAGTGTGGAGTATAGTAGAAAACGAGATGTTTAGGTTTAATGTCTCCCTGGAGGCCAAGAAATTGGCCTGGAGACAGCCCAAGGGTGTAGAGCATGGAGGTTTGGATTGTGGGGATCCCATTTAGAGGGTGAGAAAGGGCAGTCAGTCCTGGTAGAAGAAGCATGCCAACAAAGAAGGTCCTCTCTGCTGTCCACCTTATTTTTGAGAGAAAACCCACCGACTGGCCAATAGCTGAGGGGCAGAAGAAGAGTTCCCTCAGCCAAGCACCTGGGCTTCATAGAGACCGGAGATGTAGAGCGTAGTCAGGGGAACTTGTAGAAGTAGGCAGGACCAACCCACTGACTCACTCTGAATTGAGGCCGATGTTGGATGTGTTAGTCTGAAATGGCAAAAGTAGAGAGAGAGTCCAGAGGTACCCTGTTTCAGCAGGTCCAGGAAGGGTGGCTGATGGCCAATCACCCTAAGAGAGAGGGGATCGTCTACAACATCAGACAAAACCCTTCCCAGGTTTCAGCACCATAATGAAAGAAAGTGAGCTGAGATGCCGGGTACCATTCAAGCTTTATTAAAGAAAGAAATCGGCTGGGCTATGCTCAAAGTGGGGAACAGCCCGGGGATGCCCTGAAAATGGGGGACAGCCCCTGGTGTGGGGGTGGTAGAGCTTATATAGTGCACCAAGGGCTGGCTGATACCATCAAGGAGGGTCATAATGCTAATGTGGATTGGGGTGGAGAACTGTGTCCTTGAGGAAGCAAAAGGGGTTTCTGTTTAAGTCAGGAGGCTTCTGGTAAAGGGAAGTGGGGAGGGACCCTGTGCTGGAGTGGAAGACGAGGCCGGTGTCTATTTTGTGCTCATTGTGTGCACAATGGCACCAGTTACACCCAAAATCCATCAGTCTCGAGTGTCATATTATATTGAATACTCTTCCTGAGACGGTGAGCAGGCTCCTAAGTGAAACACACCTTTCACATGCAGAACTTTATCTGTTTTATACATTTTCCAAAAGGGAAAATATTTTAAAATAGGTGTTTTCAAAACACCCCACATTAAACCATTTAGACCACTGGGTTTATAGGTAGATTTACCACTGGGGAGTAATTAGCAATAGAAAGGTAGTGTGTTGAGGAATTGGATGATAAGATGGACAAGTCAAAGAGGATGTGGTGCAGAAAGCAAAACAGAGACAGAGAGGCAGCACGCCATTGCAGAAACAGCCCACAGTCCATAGACACATCGCCCCATGTGAGGGGATGGGTTGAAATGAAAGTTTTAGGACTCAGAATGCCACTGTTAACTCAGTAGCTCAATTAACACCTGGTTAGCACCTACCTGTGTTGTATGTGATTGGTGCTATCTGGACCTAGTGCTATTGCACAGCTCTGGTGGCCAGTCAAAGCACAGACTTTCTTGCAGGAAGAGAAAGCCGCTCTGCTGTCAAGCCAGCTCTCTGCCATCGCAGCTTGGCAGTACAAGCATTTTTTCACCCTACTTATCTTATCTTGCTCCGAATTTACGGAATTAGAAATACGAGGCATAATGGCAGGAACACTAATGCCCTGATTTACTAAATTTGAACCATAACATTAAAACAAGTAGTTTGGTTTCTAACTCCCATTTCATGACTTTCACTCTCATTGTCACAGACACTTCTCTACAGAGACTTCTCAATTTTTTTATTGAGATAGAATTCACATACCAAAGAATTCACCCTTTTAAAGAGTACAGTTCAGTGTTTTTAGACTACGAGGGTACTTCAAACAGCTCGTGGAAAGATTCGTATTATCTTTTAGTTCTATTTTTCCACAAACTTTTTGAATTTCCACTTAACTATTTTCTTTTCCAGATCTTCAGCATCTCCTGTGTGAGAAACCAGCACAGCTATTTTCTCTTATTGGTTTGGGTTTTCCATGAAGCTGTTAGTGTCATGAGCTCACCCTATATCAACACCGCCTACTGGTTCTCCTCTGCCAAACCGTGTCTTCTCTTTTTCTAACATTTCCACTGATCTCTAGGTCCAGTCCACTCTGAGAAGCAGCGTGTTCTGTCTGTGGGCTGAGACAGAGGTATCTCATCTGGTCTGCAATGGGTTTTAAGATCGCTGCAGTATCCCTCGGGCAAGGCTGACTCTAAGCCTCTACAGAAAACCACTGGAGACTCTTCACAATGCAGCAAGCCTTCTTGCAGGGGAGATTCCAGTTCCATAAATAAATTCCCATTCAAACAACCTCTTTGCAAATATATTAAGATTTCAGATATCTATTAGAATATGAAGTATAGAGGAAGGAATATTTTTACTCCTAGCAGAGAAAAATAACAAAATTTGAAGTGTAGGCACTTAGCATTGCTTTGGGGTTTCTGGAGTGAGAGTAGTTAGTGATATATATTTAAAACAAAGGCTTGTTTCCCATGCTTTCTCTTAAGAAAATGAAAGCAATAGTAAAGGAGCAGATAAATAGACAGCAAATACTTGTCTGTTTAAACCTCTGAGCCTCGGCTCTTTCTGTGATGTTAACATTAGTACATGTGGAGTGACCCAGATGCACTATACTCATCAAATTTCTATCAATACTAATTTACTAATATCAATAATAATCTGTTTCCCAGGGGATCGGTCTTCCCAGGCAGGGGCGAGGTGCTCCTTATGGCTCCCTGAGCTCCTCAGCCAAGGTGTCAATAAAACTGACTGCTGCTCTCAAGCTATTGACAGTTATTAAAAATGACCTTGATGTAATTTTATTCCTATCAAAACAAAGAGCATATGCTAAGCATGATGAAAAGCTGCAGCGAAGTGAAGCCTGGCAGCCTGGACCTGACGGACAGGGTCGTTCTACATCTCTGATGGGTATCAGTTTTCTAGGGGTCTCCTTCTTTCTCTGGATACTGTATGTTCCAGGGTGGAGGCACCTGCTGTCTGGAGGGCTTAATTGGAGCTATGTGGGGCCCTTGCATGTTTTGTAAAGAGTCTCCATAGCACATCATCTCACCAGTTAATATGGTGTAAAATATCATAAGCACCACTGAAGACCTTTAAATACACGCAGCAGGGATAATCCCTATGTCTTGGTGGACACGCTGGCTCCTGGTAGACAGAGGGCAACACACCAAGAGTGCTCTCCCACTTTCTCTACCACTTTATAAGTGTGTTGATCAGGCCCGTGTCTAAAAGCCTGCTCTTCTCTCTAGCAGCTTACTAGTACTTTGTGGCAGGCTTAATAGTCAGCCCTAGTATGCACAGGTAAGAAGCTACTGAGTGTGAAAATCCGATAGCCATATAGTCTATTAATTGTAACGCATCCCCCTCTGTGTGCACAGAGTAATTCTGCTGAGCAAATACAGGAGTCTGCAACCAATCAGTTGTTAAGAGCACTACCTGCTTCCAGGTGAACGCCAAGTGCACATCCTTCTGCGGAGGATGAGAATGTGGGTTCTAGAACTGCTCTGTATGCTTCTGCTAAGTCCCATTGAGACACATCCCCACCACCTCGATGGGCTTGTTTCTATAGCAGAGGGCTGGCTGTTCAGCATTGGGCTTTCATCATATGGGAAACATATTCTTTCTAAATAAAATTGCTTAACTCTTTCTTCAGCTAAATCCTGAGCAAGAAGGGCCGTTCTCTTCCTTCCTAATACAAATCCCTAAAAGCAGTGGTAAAGAGACTCCCAGGAATTTCTCCCAGTTTTACCAAATAACAGTTTGTTCTGCGGTTACATTTCAATAGATAACAATAATGGTTCAGGGAAATTCAAGACAGTTTCTTACCTGTGAGATTTATAAAGGAAGGCAAAACAAAACAGAGCAATGACATCAGAAATTCTCATCACTGACAGACGATACCACCGAGTCTAAGCACTGGGGCTTGGTTTTCATTTTCTTTCTTCTAGTTTTGGCAATTATCTATCTTTATAGAATTGGAAACTTCCTGGCTTTTTTATTTACTTTTCCTTTAGTGCGAGTGGTGAATTCCTACTGATTAGTCCATGGATGTAGCTCATTCACCCCTGTGAGCCAATCCCATTTTTTAAAAACGTCTGACGATCATGGAATGGAACACTTAGGGCTTAAAGAACAGCTGTTGGTCTTTGTCTTATTAGCATAGAATGTGGGGGGGCATGGGATGTGTGTGTGTGTGTGTGTGTGTGTGTGTGTGAGTGTGTGTGTGCGTGTGTGTTTGTTTTGTTCTAACTCAGTGATTTCCGAACTTTTGAATGACATGGCATCCATAGAAATTCCTAATATGAATTATCAAATATAATGATCAACACATTATCATAAAATGAAATATTGAAGTAAACTGGAAGGTATTAGAGCCTGTCTGAAGCCTTCCAGCCCGGTGGCCCAGTGTGCCTGGCTGCTGGAAGCTTGGGGATTCATCAGTGTGTTCTCTGCTGACACCAACTGAGATCCCAGGGACGGTGTTCTTTACCATGCACTCCAACTAAATTGTACACTTCTTCGGTTTCCAGCAGAAGGATCTGCTCCCTCCGTGATAGCTTCTTCCAGGGACAGCTGAAGAGTTTCAACCTGAATAACTCTGGATAACTGACACTGGCTGCCTGATCGGGTATTGAGTGGCATCTGAGACCCAGTGGCTATAGATCCTCTGTGATGAATAATTAATGAAATCAATGACATGTTTCAGCTATCTACTGATGTCAAAATAAAAAAATAGTGGTGTATTAGTATGTTTCTGTTGCTTGTAACAAAATACCTGGAACTGGGTGGTTTATAAGAAAACAAAATTTATTTCTTACAGTTTTGGAGGTTGGGAAGTCCAGTGTCCAGGGAACACATCTGGTGGTCGCTTTACAGCAGTGCAGGGGTCTCAAATGGGAGAAAATGGCAAAGAGAGGGACTAATCTCTCATGTGCTTTTCTTTGAAAGCTCTCAGAACCATGGCCCTGTCCACCATTACACCACCAACTTAATCAATTCTTCAAGGCCCCACCTTTCAATTACCGTAATAGGATTCCCCACCCTCTTTAAACTGAAACAATGGGGACTAAGATTTAGGGGATATCAATCCATAGCAAGAGGCTTAAAACACTGTCAGTTATCATCCCTGTGGTTTCTAAGAATCAGAATTTAGGAATGGGCCTAGGGAAGCTCTCTGCAGCTGCAGGTGGACAGCAACAGAGGAGACAGAAAAATCTGAGGGCAAATGGGGTCTCAGCCTCTTGGTGTGGTCATTCTGCATGGATTGATCTGGGTTTTCTCAGAGGGGGGCAGGATTTTGTACCTACTCCGGGCTCCAGAGCCAGCATTCCAGCAACCTGGACTGAACCCATGTTACTTCTTACAGCCTTGCCTAGAAAGTCAAATCACAAACTGACATCATGTGCTGTTGGCTATCCAGTTACTACATTTTGCCCCGCATTCAAGGGGAAGACACACTCCCCAAATGTGTTGGATAGAGGAATGTCAGGAAATGTGTGAACGTGTCTGAAAACCACCACAGGTGAAAAGAAGAAATGGCACCAGGTACCACACATTCACCATTCCTGGCTGCACTTCTAGTGAGTCCCAACCCAGACAGGTCTTCCTAATTATGCCCCCTCACTCAAGAATGAGAGTGGGAGCCACCTCTCTGCCTTTGAGGCTCTCGTGCCAATTTACTGCTTGGCAGACACAACCACACACTAAATGTTTGCTGAAAAATGTTAAAAGTATTCTACCTAAAACCGAAGACTGTGGCTTGGCTCCTCTCTCCCCACCACCCGGAAGTTATTTGTCATCAATTTGGGAATTCAGGAAAATTCTTCCTTACATTCCTAATTCTGAAAGAATATCAAGTGAGGTGGCTATCTTAGAAGCTGAGGAAAGTGAGTTCGGGAGCTGACTCTCCCAGGGCGAGCAAGACTTCAGGATCTATTGCAAGGCAGAAACGGTCCAAGGCCCTGAGGTGCTCTCCACAGTGTGAACAGAGCACACCCCCCTGCCGGCCAGTGAGCTGGGCTGGAACACTGAACAGAGCTCACAGGAGCCACAGAGCCAGCAGCACTGCACCCTCCACTGTCTCCCCTAAAGCTACAGAAGACAGAGGGAGCTGAAATCTACCTCTGACAATACCTCAGAGGAGGAAAAAACAAACACAAAATAAACCCTGCACTCAGAAATAATAGGGAAATGTTCATTGTCAAAGTGGTGTCTTTACTGCAAGGAAGCAGATAGAATACTGGACAAATATTCTGTGCTTGAGGAACATGAAAAGAAATATCATTGCAGCAATATAAAAATGTCTGTAGGTTAAAACAAAAGTCAGAAAAGGAAAACTCAGGCAAAATGTTTACTTTCTGAGAAAACACAAGATGAGACACTGAGGAAATGCCTTAAGATTGCTTCATAGAAAAACTGGATAAGAATGTGTATTCAAAAGTCAACAAGCCAAGGACTCAAAAACGAAGGGGCAAAGCCAGAGAAGGAAATGAAAAGGGAAATTCTGAGCCTAAAAAATAAGCTTATTATCAAGGCAATACAATCATGAAACTAGTAAATACATTAGCAACAGGAACAGAATAAATATAGCTAAAATTGGATAGTTTCAGTGAATGAAGATGAAAAAGACAGGAATTAAATCAAATGGAGACACAAAAGATAGGAGACAAAGATTATCTAACAAAAGGATAATTGGTATTCTGAAACAGACACCACATGTAATTCAGAAAATACATCCAAAGATCTGAGAATTTCTCTGAAGTTAATAAAGAACCGTTTTTGCTGATCAGAAAGTAGATCATTTTCCAAAAAATATACACCATTTACAAAATGTATACAACACAAGCATAGCCTGTTATCCTATTTAACTTTAAAGATAAGAAAATAATTTTCAGTCATCTAGGCAGGAAAAAAAAAAAAAAAAAAACCAAAAAGCAAATTAACTGCGAGGGAAAAATACCAGGTTGACCTCAGAATTCCCTATCACCAAAGGAAAATTAAATAATGTCTACAAAAATTTGAAGAAATGACAATTTGGCCTGAGGATTTTACATCAAGTCATAATGCCATTTGTGTCTAAAAGTGTACCTCTAGATATCAAAGACCAGGAAAAGCATTTATAATCCATCTCTGAGCAGTGGGGAAGTTATTTGTTAATGACTTCTAGTTATGTCATTTAGAAATTGTGTTTCTCAGAAAATATGTGAGACCTGACTTAAATGGGTTAATGCAATAAAAATCCAAGAGATGGGCAGACTAGGTATGCATCGCATCTTGAAAATGTATCCACTAGTCCAGGATTCTTTAGTTTTTCTGCTCTAAGCAGTTCAGTGGTGACCATGTGATCAAAAGATGGCTGCTGGGGTGACAGCCATCAAGCCCATCCTCCAGGAAAGAAGAATCAAAGGGCAAAGGGCAAAGGTCATGTCAGTCCACACCCTTCCAAGAATCTTTCCTGCAAGCCACAGGAGGGGGAAAAAAGAAGGAAGGGCACTTACTCTCCTAACTGAGTAAATTTTCCTTTTTCTGAAAACTCAGTTAAAGATTTTTTTTTCTTCTTTTCTTATTGGTTATGAATATTCACAAGATACAAAGCTGATTGTCACTCCTCATGCCCAAGATGTGAAGGCCAGATCCATACTAGCAGCATGCCCATTACCACAAATTGCATTTGTACCCTGTGTCCCCCACACAATTATCCCCAATGTCCCTCCTCCTACCCCTTTCCCCCCAACTCCGATTTGTATCCCAAGGTATGCTCTCTCCCTCTGCAAGTCCAACACACCCCTGTGGTCTTTCTTTCCTTCCTTCTTTCTCTCTTAGCTCTCACTTAAGAGTGAGACTATGTGGTATTTATCCCTCTGTGCTTTGCTTATTTCCCTCAACATAAGTTTCTTCAAGCTCATCCATGTTGTTGCAAATGGGAGAATCTCATTCTTTCTTATGGCAGAGTAGTATTCCATGGTGTACATATATTACATTTTCCTTATCCAGTCATCCATCAATGGACATTTAGATTGGTTCCATGTCTTATCTATTGTAAACAGAGTTGTGATGAACATGGGAGTGCAGGTATCCCTTCGATGTGATGTTTTCCATTCCTCTGGGTATATACCCAGAAGTGGGATTGCTGGATCATATGAAAGATCAATTTATACTTGTTTGAGAAACCTCCATACTCTTTTCTTTCATGGCTGTACTAATTTACAGTCCCACCAACGGTGTAGGAGTGTTTCCTTCTCTCCACACCTTCACCAGCATTTGTTAGTCACTGTCGTTTTGATTATAGCCAGTCTAACTGGGGTGAGGTGGTATCTCAGTGTAGTTTTAATTTGCATTTCCCTGATGACTAGTGATGTTGAGCATTTTTTCATGTACCTGTTGACCATTTGTATGTCTTCCTTTGAAAAATGTCTATTCAGTTCCTTTGCCCATTTTTTAATTGGGTTATTTGATTTTTAATGTGAAATTGCTTGAGTCCCCCATATATTATGGATATTAATCCCTTGTCGGATGCATAGTTAGCTAAAATCTTCTCCCATTCTGTAGGTTGTCATTTCACTCTGTTGATTGTTTCCTTTGCTGTGCAGAAGCTTTTTAGTTGGATATAGTCCCATTTGTTTATATTTTTCTGTTGTTGTTTACGCTTTGGGGCTCATGTGAATTAAGTCTGTGCCCAGACCTAGTTCCTGAAGTGTTCCACCTATGTTTTCCCATAGTAATGTTACAGGTTCAGGTCTTATACTTTGGTCTTTAATCCATTTGGAGTTGATTTCGGCACATGGTGAGAGGTGCATGTCCACTTTCATTCTTCTGCTTCTGACTTCCCGTACCTACTGCTCCCTCTCTGTAAACTACTCTAATGTTTTCTTCCACCCTAATCTATCTAACTTGGCTGAGTCTCAAACTTCATTTAAGTAGATGTCTCAGAAGCTTTTGACAGAGTGGTCTGTCCTCACTTTGTCCTGGGGACCCCACCCCACCAAGGTTCCTCCACGCTCACTTCTTCCAGCCCATCCTCCAGCTTTTCCTGCTCTTCTTAAATTCTACATTCAAAGTGCCCAGTTACTGTCCTCAGACTCCTTCTTTTCTAAATCTGTCCTTCCTTCAAATACCAGCAATATGCCTATGATTCCAAAATCTGTATTCCCAACCCTGACCTCTGCTCTCATTTCCGGCCTCGTTTTTCCAGCTGCCTCCTCAACATCTGCACTCGCACATTTAACAGGCTTCTCACACTCGGCACATATGAAACATTGGTCTCACTCTTCCTCACTCCCCAAAATCCCTTCCATCTTTCTGATATCTTGATTCATGGCATCACCACTCAACGATTCTCTCGTGCAGGTGTTCTTAATCCCTTTTCTTTCAGTCCACAACACATTCAATATTGGATCCCCAGCTCTGCCATGACAGTGTACCCAAGCCCTCCCACCTCTCCCTGGCCCATCTCGATGACCCTGGCCTAAAAACCAGCCTCTCTGCCTCTTCCCTCCATGGCAGCTGCGTCCACTCCCGAAGCTGCTGAGGGCTTTCCCGTGATGCATCTCCTGCCATCCTCTCACCCCTGCCCACCCCTCGGACCACACTGGTCTTTTTGCTTTTCTCCAGCAGCCAACTCATTACAGCTTCAGGACAAAGTTCTTTCTCTGCACCTTCCCTAACTGCTCCTCACTTCACTCAGAGTTCTTCTCAAAGGCCGTCTCTTCAGAGAGGACGAATAAGGAACCTCTAGCTAAATTTGCTCCTGAGATAGTCAATTACCATCTCTTTACCTTGACGTACTTTTCCTCAGAGAACTTATCATTGCTTGATATTGCATCTCATTTTCACTTCTTTGCTGTTCATTGTTTTTATCCCAACCAGAGTGCAAGCTCCATGCAGGTGGGGTCTCTCTCTCCGCTATTCCCCAGCACCTGGTGGCAGGTCACGAGTTCTGCAGAACAAAGGAGCAACTACGTGAGAGAGACCCACTGGTCGGCAAACTTTCCTAGAGGAACTGGCAACCAGCCAAACATTTTTTCCTTCTACGTGAATTATTTTTTAAAGCTACTAGAATTATAAAGAGATAGAAAACAATCAGACAGGGTTAGATCGTTTTATCTCTAATGTCCATTTGTCATTTGGGAAAAGTATTTTATTTTATTTTTTTTCTTCAAGTGTGGAAATGATTTTGCTCATCTTGTCCAAGTACTTCAAAAACAAGTGGACTTAGAGGCTGAGTCTATCTCCTGGATGGTAAGTGTCTTTCCTCTTACTACCTCAATACTCTGAAAATTAGCCTTCATGAAAAGTCTGTATAGGAATATGCACACAATACATAGTTGACTTTGGTGGTAGCGAACTGGATGGCAGAGTGACCTGGACAATTCAAAAAGGCACTTAATGCAAAAATAGCTTGTGAGCGAACAAGGAATATTCTAAGAATATTTCCCATGAATGATGGACGCTCCTGACTTTTAATTTAACTAAATTCTTGAAACATTATTGAACAATCACAGTAAATGCTAGGGAGAAAATAGGCTGGTGTAATAATGTTAGACCCAAGAATCACAGATCAGGAAATTGCAGATAATTCAGAAAACAATCCATGAAATCAGAAAATTGGTGGAATGTGGAAAGTAAGTTATATAGAATCCAAGATGGCACTTAAATGTGTCATAGCACTGAGACAGTGTTGGAGCTTCTGGGATGAATAGAGAAAGATCCTCTGCTCACACAGAAGGGTGAGGAGCCAACCAGGTCAGATCGGTGGAGACTAAATCAGCACCAGCCTTACTGATAAAACTGACTGGTGAGTGTGACACAGATATGTGGCCACCAAGGGCTTTTTCATACTGAGACCCTGAATTTAAAAGACGTGTCTACTGCTTACTAGCACCGTGGCCAGTGTGATGTCCTCAAGGGCCACAGCTCTGAGGGGTAGCCAGGGTCCAGGGTCATCTGCTCACCCAGCAGCCACACAGCTGTGCCACATTTGGAGAAGTGAGCAAAGGGCTGGGCAGACTAGAAGCGTCCCTCTTCTGGAGTCCACATGTGGTGTCCATCACTGGAAAGGGTGACAAAGGAATGCACAAGTGCACGAGGAGGGGGAGGGAGAGCAAGGGGTGGTGGGAACAGCGGCTGTGGAGATGTCAGGGCTGGGTCTGAATCCGGCACACTCTCTTGTCACTGCACAGCAGCATGGCCAAGGGGTCTCTCTGACAGTCTCCTCCTCAGCTATGGAGGGAGGCTCTTCACACCAGTGCTGAGAGTCATTGGGCAGCATATGCACAAACACGGCATTCACGTGGAGCTATGACTGTGACTGTTGTTGCCATGTCTTTGAGAGAAAACAGGAAGGAATGAGTGTTTTTGTGAGAAGAAAAGATGCACTTAAAGAATAGAGACTCGGATTGTTCAGATAAAAACTGAGAATGGCAGATTGGGCAGAGCTTTGGAATACATACTGCGTGGCATCAGGATTTATCTTTTGAGAGGTTAATGGATAACCATTTTTTGAGAGTCTTCAGCACTTCGGGAAGTAAAGAGCAATTCATTTGTGGAGCACTTTAGTGTGTAAATGTCCATTATGGTACATTATTCTGCAAATTGCCTGGCAGGGAGGTGGGGGTGGGGTCTGAAGAGAGGAAATGAAGACTTACTGCCTCACAGAAAGGTACAACTGAGGGAACCCCCAAAAGGGTTCCGTGTCCTAATATGACAGTCAAGCCCCCAGCTTCCCAAGCCCTTCCCAGCAACCACCGGCTGTCTGGCTCCAGAACCCCTCACATTATCCACTTTTCACTTTTCTTTGGCCCTAACTAGTTTTATACACTAGTTTTCCATCATCTTCATGATTCTGTCTGAGCATTCTGTAGCAAAGCAAATAAACAAACAAAATATTTTAATATCATTGTTTAATTCCCAAATTATATGAGCATTTACATTCAAGTTTGGGGTCTTAAAATTGGTTCATTCATTCCCATTATTTTATCTCCAGAACCCACTGACATTAAAAGAGGAGCTGCCTCATATTTGTACGGATTTCTTGTTTAATTGTTGACACATTGGTCATTGATTCTAAAATCCCAGGCTTTCACTGAGTCAAAAGAATCTGGCTTTTGGGGGGGAGAGAAAAATATCAGGCGTTCTAGTATTATTTGCATATTTTTAGCAAAAACTTCTGGTTGAGGTTACCTGTAGAGAGAGAAAATGGCAATTTAAAATTCTGTTAATGTAATTTTGAAAGGGAACAATAATTTATTGAGTTCTACTTTGTGTAAGACACTACTTAAGTGATACTTTAAGTAAACAATTATTTTCTACTGTTGAGCAATGAACTTTCACAAATGAGGGAGTTAAGGTGTTGAGATGATAAAATAACAAGAGACCATTTAGTGGCAGATTTGAAATTCAAACAGGAATTTGTGAGCTAAAACTCTATTTGCCCCATGATGTTTAAGGAAGGGAAATCGTTTCTATTACACTGTAGTTGCACACCTGAACTTCATCACAAGAACTGTCCTCCTCTTTGCACCAGGCTGAACCCCCAGATGTGCCTTTCCTAGAGTGATACTACTGTATTCTAAACTTCTTGTTCATGGCTTATCTTTTCTTCGATGCCTATTTATTTTTAACACCTAGTACATGCCTGATGCTGTTCTAGACATGAAGGAAAATGCAGTGAAGAAAAAAGGTAGAAATGTGTGAGGGAAATAAAAATGTAGCGGGAGAAATCACACAAACAAAAAAGGAAGTAATATATTATATTTCCTCTAGAATAACAGATCCACAGGGCGTGGGCTATTTCTAGAATGTTCACTACTGAATCTCCTACCAAGAACAGGACTCAGTACAGTTAGGTGCTAATTAATATTTGATGGATATAATTTTAATAAATGGAAGACAATTTAATGGGATATAAAATTTGAGTGTTTTATAATACGGATAACATGGCTTGGGGAATTTTATTCATTGTTTTTTTTTTTATATGGCCTTTACATTAAAGAATTCCATTTACTAAAATATATATATCACATTTTATATTACATTTTGCAAGTAAGTAATTAAAATATACAACAGAAGGAAATGATAGATGTGTGAAGTGATGGATATCAAAATTACCCTGATTTGATCCTTACAAATTATATACATGTATCAAAATATCACGTGCCCATGAATATGTACAATTATTATATGTCATTTAAATAAAAAATGAATTAATTAAAATACATGGCAACAGTTAATTTTTATTGCCTTTTCTATGTAGGGAGCATTGATATATATATATAAACATATATAAATACATACATATGTATATTTATATATGCATACACACATGCATTATTTATATAGTTTTATGCAGAGATGTCAGTTATGTTACTGGAACTAGATGGCATATATTAGAAATTCTAATCAGCTTGTCAAATATTATTCATTAGCAAACAAGAGCAAGACATTTTTGGGATGACAACATAATACCTGTTTTGCAAGTTTGTGGCTTGAAAGTGAGGGTCTTGGCCAGTTGAGATTGAATTTCTTGACAATGGCCAATGTGTCATGTTGGTAATGAAAGGTACAGGTCACCAAGCTCATGCTTCATAATCCATTCTGTCACCTTTGTTTGCACCCATCCAATACTTCTTGCATGAATATGGGAACCATCAAATCTCAAGTGTGATTGATAACTTACTTATCTATGACTAATTTTCAAATATGTTTCAACCAAAGCCTCATCCTACCCACAGTCTCGATTTCACTCCTCTGTGGCAGGAAGGAGGGAAACACATTTGGAGCTTGCACTTCAGAAAATGGGACCCTCCTTCTTGCAACTGACTTCCAGGGAAGTTATCTTAGACAGTGTTTAATCATCATCATACACACACACACGTACACATAATTTCATGCTTGTGAAAACACCGAAGGTCTCTGACCACAAAATCCCATCTTCTGAAAACTGACCAGCTGAAGTAACATTAGCATTAACCTAAGCTAGCCTACTTTCACCTGCCTTCCATCTGAGGTAAACTAAGACTCATATGACCAAGTACACATTTTCAAGGTGCAATGTCTTTTAGGAAAAATTCTACATCAGATGTTTATCTTGTTTATCCCCAATGCCCAAAAAAGTATCCAGATGCACACCAAATATTTCATTGAGACAGTGTGTTAGACTTCAAAGAGCATGCCAGTCATAAGCCTTTCTTGAAAGAGGAGGCCATCTCCTTAAACATCTCCTGCTCCTCTACTGAGCCGCATAACATTCTGCCCCAACTGTAACTGATTCTATGAATGTGCACACACTGCTGGTTGCCTGACTTTTAAGCATGTCCCTTTTTTTATGCCAAAACTCACCAATTTTTGGTTGTTGTTGAAACAATGTGCCTGTGATAGTTAACTTTGTGTAGGCTAGACCTAGATAGTTAGCTTCATGTAGGCTGAGTAGACTAGACCCTGATACTCAGATATTTGGTCAAACACCAATCTGGATATTGCTGTGAGAGTAGTTTTTTAGATGAGATTAATATTGATAAATCAGTAGACTTTGAGTGAAGCAGATAGCCCTCCATCATGTAGCTGGGCCTCATCCCACAGGTTGAAGGCCTTCAGAGAAATGGCTGTGGTACCCAGGGAAAAAGAAACTCTGCCCCAGACACTTTGGACTTGAACTGCAGAATTGACTCATCCCTGTCTCTCCTGCCTGCTGGCTTGCCCTGCAGATTCCAGACTTGCTAGCCTGCAAAATAGCATGAATTGAATCCTTAAAATCTCTCTCTCTCTGTATATGTATATGTGCACATCCTATTGATTGTTTCTCTGGAGAATCCTAATACAGTGTCCATATAAAAATGCTCACCCTCCTTGCAGTTAGGATGGTCGTAGTAGCAAATAGTGTTCAGAGACACCTAAACGGAAGATAATTAAATGTGGTTTTGGAAAAAGACCTTACTTTCTTGTTAAAAAGCAACCAATTTTCTAGTGTGCGTTTTTTACCCCTTTTTATCCTCTCCCCTTTCCTCTAGTATGAGGAGCAAAATTGATAGTTCTTTGGGTTTTAGAAGCACATGCGATGCTAAACTAGAAGAGCAGAAATAGATGCATGCTAGACACATCACAATAACTGCGGAACATCAAGTCAGAGAAAACCAGAAATGCAAGCCAGGAGAAAAGACTGATTAACAAACACAATCCAACCTTTAATTGTCTTCTCACCAACAAAAATAGAGGCTAGAGCACAATGGAAACTATTTTAAGTCATGAAGAAAAATAGCAATCCATTTAGATTTCTACAATAAAATAATTTTTAACTCATAAGGAAGGATGTCATACATGCATTTTCAAAGATTTATAATGTTTGTCACTCGGAGATGCCAAATGAAAGTATGAATGGGATGTAATCAGAGAAAGCAATTTGTTTCTTATAAGAAACATTAGAGATGTAGAAATAAAACTTAAAAAGATATGTTGGTAAACACACAGATAAATCAAAATAAGCATCAACTATCTAAGATGACCATATGACTAACAATTTTGAATGGATTAAAATCCAAGTGAGACATTATGTTTGTCAGTACAATAGAGATTATATTTATTTAAATTTTTTTTCCTACGTCCTTCCCTGAGAACAAGTGAAAAAACAAAATATTTGAGGTTTGGAATTGATACACAAACAGAAAACATGAGGTTATGTTCTGGCCTCACCACCTGGATGGTGAGGAGCAAAACCCACAGTTCTCAGGAACTCTTGATGGGACCACATCCCTAGTAAGAGGTTACAAAACCACCTGTCCACAAAAGCAAGAATCAGGAAGGAAATGTGTCTGTCTTTTTGCTATCCCGTTTAGGAAATAGAATAATTATAACAAAAATATCCCTGGAGAATGTGTAACTAGATTTCAAATGCCATCAGTATGGTTGTGGGAACCCAACCTACGGTATTTCAATTGAAATGACTCTAGGTTGTTACTATCTTCCAGTGCCTGAAAAATAAGAAGAAAATACTCTTCGTACAAGTGGAGCCTTGATTCAGTTCCTGGGATTCCCAGGGGAAAATAAGCCAAATATTAGTTTAAATGTTAATAATAACTCAAGGAGGATGCCACCATAAATAAGATCAGCTGAAATCAACACAAATAAAAACAAATTAACAGAAAATTTGACCTCCTTTTGTTTCTGGTGACTTAAAATAAAACAATAATAATAAAATAAAATAAAACAATAATAATAATTATAATAATAATAATAATAAAGATATGAAAGATAGGATAAAAAATAAGCAAGCCATAACACATTACAAAAAGTAGTTGGGTAGATTTAAAAATAGAATCCTATTTGATTCTAAAATTTATTTGTTCTAGGAATTAGTAATTCTAAAATTCAAAAAGTACAGGTGTTTCATGTAAAAACAAACAACCAAAAAATAATTGATGTTTATTAAAGCAGCCAAAAAATAAATTGATGAGCTGGAAGACAGATCAGAAAGAAAAAAAAAATACTCATAATGAAATGTAGGATGACAAGGTAAGGGAATAAAGAAAGAGAAATTGAAAAAGAAAGATAAAACCACAAGGTCTAATATAATGAATACTAATATTATCTTAATCAATGTTCCAGAAATTTGGATTAGAGACAAAAAGACAAGTAATATTTCTTAAAGTGATGTTTAATATATACACAATCATGTATATATTCACCATTTTAAAGGTATTGTTCTAAAGGCTATAAATGTTTTAACTCATTTAATAATTCTATAATGTTTATAATGTTTATAAGATTATAATTCTCTGATGTTTATAAAATTATTGTTCTCATTTTATAGACAAGGGTACTTAGGCACCAGAATCTCAAATAACTCTACCACGGTCATAAAGTTCTTAAATCGTAAAACCAGAATTTGAGTTCTAAATATCTGCCTCCAGAGCTCGGACTTTCAACTACTCTGCTAGGCTATTTATGCTTCATTATTTAATAGCATAATTACTAAAAAAGTTTCCAAAATCTTTGAGAAATAAATTTTCTGAAGTATCTCAGTTTTTCAGTAAATCTCAAAGTATTCTATAATTAAAATTTTATTGCAAACATAAAGTAAATATGACAGAAGTCAGGAGAGTAAACAGAAAAGGAAAGATGGGTTTGTAGAGGATTTAAGGCTCTTGATTTACAAAGCATGAAGTCAGAAGAAACTGTCTAAAAATTTAAGATTTAAACAAAAGGTAATGATAGAGGAAATAACAAAAGGATATATATAAATATATACACATACATGCATATGCCTGCACAGTAAATTATTATTTAATATGCATTATATACCTTATAATGCAATATATTATTACACAACGTAATATGAATATAACAAATATATATCATACATGACATATAAAACTACAATAATTGAATCCACATTTGTCACAGAAAGAAATCAACAGGTATACATCAAATACATGAAAAATGTTGGATAAACATGTTCTTTAGTAATGTGAAGGAATCTACCAGAACTAAAACCAGAAATACTTACAAGTGGTGTCCTGTGGGGACTCTTGGAATATGGCAGAGCAGGAGATACCAAGAAACTGTCTTCCCCATCTGGACAACAGCAGTACTGCAGATTCTTTTCCATGTAACTATTTTGGAATGCTGGAAGCTCTTGAAGGCTTGTAACACCCAGGAGTAGGCTTGAGCAGTTAAGTGTGGTTAATTTAGGTCAATTTCAGCTCTTAGTCAAGTAAAAGCTACACATTCCCCACCCTCAGCCCCATGGCAGGCAGCTATGCATGTGTTCCTGAAGCAACCTGCACAGAGCTTGAGGCAGCCAGGGTATGTGAACAGGACCCTGTTCCCCAGTATTCAAGGATCTGTACTCCTCTTATCACAGAGGTTCAGACAAAGTGATGTGTGGCCATTATTGTTGCACCTTCCCTATTCTGGCTGAAGTCACTTCCAGGGAATTTAAAGGACTGACACTCTTTTTTATCCTTTTTCTTTTTTTTTTTTTAATCTTTTCCTCTTTTGGGAGCTGGACATTAAAGACTAGGACATTCAAAATCAAGTGCATGTATAGGAAAAATTGAAAAGTGACTGTGCGTGCTCAGGGAAGGACACAGGCCTAGAAAACACTCAAAAAGATCTTAAGTTTCATCTCAGGCTGATCCTTGACACAGAGACAGCCTAAACAATTTTAAAAAATCAAAAAATAAAAAAAGCCAGCAAAACCTGGGGGAAGGGGTGAATTTGATGTCCATAGTTACCACATTATTATATTCAAATATACAGTTTTCAACAATAAATTACAAGGCATGCAAAGAGACAAGAATGTATGATGGATTCAAAGGAAGGTAAATCAATAGGAACTGTCCCTGAAAAATACCTGATGACAGATCTGCTAGACAAAGACTTTAAAACAACTGTCTTAAAGATTCTCAGAGAACTAAAGGAAGATATGGAGAAGGCCGAGAAAACTATGTGTGAACAACAGTGAAATAGATGTAATTACATTAAATATAAGTGAATTAAACTCTCCAATCAAGAAAGAGAATGGCATAATGGATTAAAAACCATGATTAAATTATGTGCAATCTACAAGAGACCCACTTTAGATTCAAAGGCACAAATATATTTAAAATGCTGACATATGCTATAACACCGATAAACCTTTAAAACATTATGCTTGTTAAAAAAGCCAGTCACAAAAAGACAAATACTGTTTAATTCTACTTATATGAGATACTTATAGTTATCAAAATCATGCAGACAGAAACTAGAATGGTGGCTGCCAGAGGCTGGAGGGAGAGGGGAATATGAAGTTATTGTTTAATCAGTATAATTCTGTTTTACAAAATGAAAAGAGTAGGGAAATGGATGATGGTGATGATTGCACAATATTATTAATGTATTTAATACCACTTAACTGTACACTTAAAATGTTTAAGATGGTAAATTTTATATTATATATATTTTAACAGAATTTTTTTTAAATGCAAAAATACTGTGCTTAAAGTCCTAAGCAAGACATGAGCCAGAAAAATAAAATAAAATAAAAATTATAAAGATTTGAAAAGAAAAAGAAAAGTGCAGGACTCTCTGGTGGGTGGAATTACAAGTTGTATTGACAACAAATTAACTATGTTCAGTTAACTAACAAAAAAGTAAAAGAGCCACCTGCAATAATGCTGAGAATCTGAAGCGATGCAAACTTTTCTCCAATAAAATCAAAGTAGTTAGTACCATGTATAAGGGTACTTTGAAAAGTTCATTGAAAAAATGAAATTAAAAGATAATATGAAGCTCGCCATGAACTTTTCAAAATACCCCAGTGTTTCAAATGGAAATTTAAAAATTTGTGGTTGTCCACTTTTCCATAAGGAGCAAAATTATTTTGCAGTTCTTCTGAGAGGTCCCTGAGTTAGCATTCTCCATGAAGCTAAAAGTAATAAGAGAAGAGAGTCACCCATTGAGAGTTCACTAAAAAGTGGAATGTAAAAGACTTCAAGTATTAAGATAAGAAAAAAGTGACTTTAAAGAAACTAACTAGAAATATTCTACAGTCAGCCCTCTGTATCCACAGTCTCTTTCCCCAGGTTCAACCAACTGCTGACTATTAATGTTTTTTTTAAAAGAAAAAGAAAAAAAATTAATAGTACAACAATAAATAACAATACAAATTTTTAAAGATACAGTGTAACAACTACTTTTATAGGAGGATGTGAGTGGGTTATATAGAAATACTACGTCATTTTACATAAAGGACTTGAGCATCCTCAACTGGTATCTGAGGAGGGTCCTGGAATCAATCCCCTGAGAATACTGAGCAATGACTTATATAAACATTCTAGGTTGTACATAATGCAGAACAAGTAACACTTACTGAACACTTTCATACGTACAGTGTGAGTATGCACCTTCTGGGAAGAATGGCACATGTGCAGGGAAGCCAAGGTCTCCACATCCAACATATGCAGACCCAGGGTTCCTGTGAATATCCTAGGAGTGCATGTCTAGAGTGGGTACTGTTCACTGCCAAGCCAAGGGCCACCCAACTTTAGACCACACCAATGAGGACCCTGGAGAGAGTTGATTAGATCCAGAACCTTCATAAGAGGTTAAATCTGCTTTGGAAAAGGAGCTAGAAGTTCTTGTGAAAGGAAAGTTTTCATTTACAGCAGCACTTGCCTAGGGGGTTACCAAAAGTAAATGCTGTTTCACTACAAGGGACCATTCTGACCAATCATAGATGAATCTATGAACTCATTCCATTCTATCCAAAATGCTATTTTCAATCCTTAATTGGAATAAGCAGCATTTACACCCCTCACCTCCATCCCTCCACCCCCACAACTCCACTCTTCCTAGTAGTTGTGCCCTGCATAACAGTGTTTCATGGACCACGTGTATGATGGTGGTCCCATAAGATTATAACGGCTATACCAGATTGCCTAGGTGTGTAGTGGCTATACCATTTAGGTTTGTGTAAGTACAATCTATGATGTTCACACAACACACAACTATGCCTAAGAGCGCATTTCTCAGAACATGTCCCTGTCGTTAAACAATGAAAAAGTGTGCTAAAAGAACAGAGTTTACTTTCTGGACAATTTCTCAGTAAATTTCTTTATTGTATTTCTTTGCCTGGCAAATAAATAAACTGACCTTTGTTTAAAAACGAAACAGAGCAAAAAAAATCAGTGCTCAGTGGGGCATTGGATAGAGGTAAACGGGAATAGGGCAGAGATGGTTGCTTTTCATCACAAGCTTATAGGTGCTATTTAATATATTTATTTCAGTAATGTGTGATTTAATCAGGTTCAACTAACAAGACACATTTGGACAAGGCACTTCAAAAATCTTTCAGTTGCTCACCTACAGAATGAGGGTTGTGTGTTTACTATTGTACAGTTTTCCTAGTATCAGGATCTTAAGATTCTATGAATCATAGATATTCACACTCCATTTATCTGAAGGTGTAAAAAACCTACTGCTAGTTACGGACACAGAACACTTGAACCCATGTGCTTCCCGACTGGAAAACTGCACCATGTTGTTTTCCCACTCGTAGCACTGTATGCCTTAAATTTCCACTGGCACCTGTAGTGATTTTGAAACTACATCTGCAACTCCGAATAGTCATTGCCAAATAAAGCAATCTTACATTCAAAAAAGCAGGCCAGTTTTAGACCACACATTATGCCTGCTGAAATTACTCCCACATGAAACCAACCACTGAGTTTAACACTACACTCCATTGAGAGATTATAATACAGCAGTTTAACATACCATCAAAAACTAAATTCCCAAACAACTTAATTTTAGCTCCTAGGTTCTCACTGGCCAAGTTCTTTTTAAACCATAATGACTGACTTGGAGAGTGCTGACTAAATACACAGTTCATTACAAAGTATAGTGTTTGCACATCAACTTCATAAGCAATCAGCATTAAATTAAGTTTTTTATCCTCTTTGGGTTGTTTTTATGAACAATTCATTTTGAATACATGAATATGAATTTCTTTACTCTCCCCTTAACTTTTAGTCCAGTTGCAGAAATCTGAAAGTGCCTCAGAACCTCATTAGCACATGGTAATTTTAAGTGAATACATAGTGATGCTTGTGAGTTACATTCTCTCATATGCAGTCTGGTAATTAAACCCATACAAACAGGATGGACATTCAGAAATTGAATAGGTATATTAAGCCTTACATTTTTCATATCTTGATTTATTTGACATTGGTTTCTATAAGTGAATTATTATAATTTATGACACTAAATTTTTACCATATCAGGCATTTGGAACTATGAAACAGTTTATTAATTGCTTGGTTTTCATGGACTTCAATGAAAAAACAAAACCAGTTGATTTACATGTCATAGCATACTTGAATTTCTAAAATTTCTATCCGTTATTTCTAATTTAATTTCATTGCATTCTGAGAACATACTTTTTATAATTTCAGTTACTTTTGAAACAGTGAGATTGTTTTTATGACCTAACCTATGATCTAGCCTGTAGAGTATTAAATGTGTCCTTGATAAGATCATTGCATGCAGTGTTTTATGAAACATCAATTAGGTCTACTTGCTGATAGTTTTATTCAAGTCTCCTGTATGCTTGTTGCCTAGTTTTTCTATACATTATTAAAAGTAGTTTATTGAAATCTCAACTGTTTTTATTTAATTTTCTATTTCTCCTGTCAATCCTGTCAGTTTTTCCTTTGTGTATTTGAGAGTCCTGTTGTTAGGTGCATACAAGTTTATAAACATTGGATCTTCCTGTCAATTGACTCTTATAATTATAAAAATTCTCTAATTATCTCTAGTTATTTTTTGTTTTCAAATGTATTTTGTCTAATATTAGTATAGCTATTCCAGCTCTCTTATGGTTGCTGTTTACATGGTACATTTCTGCATCATTTTGATTTCAATCTATCTGTAACTTTGAATCTAAAGTGTATCTATTGTAGATAGTGTATGGCCCGATCTTTGTGTTTTATTCAATCTGATCACCTGTAACTTTTGATTGTTTTGTTTTGTTTAGTCTGTTTATATTTAAGATATTATTGAGGTAGTTGAATTTATTCCTGTCATTTTGCAGTATGTTTTTATCTGTCTCATACATTTCTATTCTCTTACTTTTTTATTCTTTGTTTTTTATTTAGGTATTTTGTAGTGTACCATTTTAATTTCTTTTTGATGTCTTAAATATTTTTGAATGATTTTTTACTGGTTGCTGTAGACATAATACACAACTTTACTTCTCTGAACCTATTTCAGATTTATATTGACTTAATCCTAGTATGATAAAGAAAATTTGCTTCACATTAACTTCCATTTTCATCTTCTTTGTGCTATTATTTCCATATATGTCACCTATTCTTATGTTAAATCCCCATCATTAAGTATCATAATTGTGGTTTTATATAGCTTTATGGGTTTTAAAGAAACTAAGAGAAGAAAAGTGAAAACTATTTTACATTCTAGTACTCTTCATTTGTTCCTGTTGATTTGTGTTACCATTGGATGTCACTTTCTTGCTCCACTGTAGCTTTCTTTCTTTCTCCCTCCCATATGTTGTATTGTTAAATATATCTCCACATGCTATAGGTACATGCTATTGCTTTGAAAAATTAATTTAAAAAAGGAAGAGGAAGAATGTGCAGTTTTATAGCGTATGTCAGCATTGTCACAAGATTACCTTCACTGGCACCCTATTCTTACTCATGTGGATTAAACTCACTGTGCTTGTTATTTATTGGTTGGAAGAATTTCCTATAGTATTTCTAGTAAGTCAGGTTTTCTAACATCAAATTTTCTCACTTTTGTTTGTCTGAAAATGTCATTATTTTAACTTAATTTATTTTGACCTTCACTTTTGAAAGACCACTTTCTTGGACATAATATTCTTGGTTGATAGTTTTGGTGACATGTGTGAGCATCTGTGTTTTCCTTAAGCATCCTTTATATGGCATTCTACTGTTTTCTGACCCCCACTATTTCTAATGACAAGTCAACTGTTAATCATAATGGGTTTAATTTTAATTAATAGTTTTTCTCTATGCTTTCAAATATTTTTTCTTTAGTTTTGGCTTTTAATATTTTGATTGTGATATGTGATATGTCTAGATGTGTGTCTCTTGTTATTCTACCTAATAAGAGCTTCTTGGATGTGTAGATTAAAATTTGTCATCATATTTAGAATTTTCTAGCTATTATTACTTTGAATGTTTCTTCTGCCTCTTTCCCTATTCAACCTCATATGTATGTACACCAATTATGCATATGTATGCATATAGTAAATTTCTTATGTAACTTACTATAAATTCTAGAATTACTATGTCATTTCATAATTTCTGTATTTATTAATAGTCTCTTAATGAGTCATTGTCATCATAGTTTTTCTAATTTTTTAAACATAGTTTCTTTTAGCTTTTTGAACATATTTATGCTAGTTACATTAAGCTAATTTTCTGATAAACCCAACATTTAGGCCCTTTAAAGGCAATTTCTGTAGGCTTATTTTTTTTTTCCTATACAAAAATCACATTATCCTGTTTCTTTGCATGTCTTCTAATCTTTTTTTATCTATTATTTTTTTTTTAGTAAATTGGACATTTTAGATATTATATTGTAAAAATTCTAGATTCTAATTAGTCACATTACCCTTGTAAATGTTGATGATGTTAGTGTTTTTTGTTAGTTTATTTATTTAGTGGCTTTACTAAGCTAATTCAGTAAAGTCTATTTCCCCTGAAGTGTATAACTTCTGATTTTTTGTTCACTTATTTTCTCATTTAAAAAAAAATGTTTATTTTTAATTTTTTTCTTTTATTTTTAATTGAAGCATAATTGACTGTACATATCTGTGGGGTGCAGCATATATTTAAGCTTGAATTCCCAGAAGTCTCCTTTGGATCAACATCGCTTAACATTTAGTCAGTGATTGGTCAAAGGTGTTTAAGTCTTTCAGTGCTGTGAGGTTCCCATCCTTTGCTAGTGGATCTGTGTGTGGATTGGGTAATGCTTTCCAGTGTGCCTTCTGTTCAGCCAGGAACTCATCACTCTCAAATGCCTTCTCTGATTGCTCATGAGTGGGGACAACACAGTTCATGTGCACCGCATTTTAAACCCGAAAAGATTGGTGTGATCTTATCAGAGACCTTTTAACTATGTCTTTCTGGGTTCTCTCTGCTCAAGTTCTGAGTGGTATGTTGTTATATTTGACACTAATAATTTCATGGAATATCATCCTTCTCTTTATTGCTCACCTTTAATATCTCTATCAATTTTTGACAAAGCCTTAAGGCATGACTTCTTCCATGGCATACTCCCTTAAAGCCAGTCCTCAGTAGAGCATGGAGCTGCCTGTCCTCCTGTCTAAGTGATCCTCTGTGCTACTGCACCAGAGCTATAGATGGGGGCAGAAGTGGCCTTCTCCTCCTAGAGTGACACTCCACCTTATAACAGAGAGTTGGGAAAGTGGTTGCCCCTTCTTGGCTTGCCTCTTCCACCATGGAACTTCTGACCTATGAGTGGGAGCTTGCGGAGGGGGTAAGGGGATTGAGAATCTAATATTCTTGGCTCGATGCACTTGGGGAAGAGCCTACACCCTACAAGTGGGATTTAGGTGGCTGAAACAAACTCCAGTGTTCTTGGCCACACCCACCCAGAGAAGAGTTTTCACAACACAGAGCTCGAAGAAAAATGCAAGATGCTGGTGATGCTCTTCCAGGACAAAACCGTAGCCCTAAGTCTAGGAGCTGGGGGAAAGAGAGCCCTTATATTCTTGATACTCATCCAGAGTAGTTTGCATAACATGGATATTGGAAAGATGGGGAAGGAGCAGATCATGGCTCAAAAGGAACAGTCCCCACTGTCTTCACTGAGATCTAGCAGATTTTCCAGAATAAACACTTCTCTATTTGCTGCATATATTTAAGTCAATTTCCAGACACTTAAAATGTTTATGTTTATAATTTTCTCCAGCAAAATAATTGTTTTATTGAAAAAAATCTACAGCATCCCTCACATAACCATTTAAGCTCTTGCACGTTTTTATCCAGTGGTCCCTTTGCAGCTTTATTGTTGTGGTCAGATTCTACGGGACAGGGAAATATGACATGGAGATCAGCATCTAGGACGTTTATGAGAATGTCTTGCCACTTGCCAGGGAAGGGAAAGAAGCAGGGTTTGTCAGACAGGCAGGCGGGCTGTAGTGCAATTATATGAAGTCCTCAGCTGACTCCATGGTGCTCTGATGTGGGTGGCCCTTCAGAGCTGTCCTGAAGGTGACAGCCTTTGTATCTGGTGCAGTCGCCAGCAGTTAGAGACAGGTCGTCCTAGAAAGGGGCATGATCTCAGCAAGATGGCTTGCTTCAACAGAGAGAGAATCCTAGAGAAGCTGGCAGCTGTGGGTCGTCAGCCAGCAGCACACTCATCAGCTGGGGAGAAGCTCATTCAGACCAGAGGGAGGGTTCTGGGGGAGCAGCACAACTTCCAACAAAATCGCTGCAACATAGAAAAAATCAAGTGAGGATTTGTTTACATGATCCTACTTGTCATCTGTCATACTTCCTAAATAAAATCTAGGGTTTAGGCATTTTATCCATTCTGGAAAATTCTCAGTCACTAGATTTTATAATGTAACCTTTCCCCAATTATCTCTACTCACTCTTTCTGACATTTCTATCATAACTACAGTAATCCATTTCTTTCTGTCTCTGAACCCACAGCCATTTTTTCTGTTCATTATTTTCTTTGTGATGTCATGTGGTACTTTCTTCAGATATATTTTTCAAGTCACTAATCTTTTTATCATCTGTGTTTATTTTCTATTTAAATTTTCCACTGAGCTTCTGATTTTAATTACTTTAGTTTCTTTTTTAAACATTGTCATTTTCAAATAAGTCATTTTAAATAATTTTGTATGCCTTATTTATGTTTATACATTTAATTCTTTAACTATGTGAAGCAAGCTTATGTTATATTGTAAGTGATAGTTCGGATCTCTGCAGTGCATGCAAGTATGAATTGCTGTTTCTGCTGTATTTCTCAGAAGGTGGTTCGTTTCCTTCTGTGTCCTGAGATTTTTTTTAATTATAAACTCATAATCCTAAGGTTATCTACATGGAAACTTTAAAACCTGGGTTTAAAGTGCATTCCTCCAGAAAGGGTTTTCATTCTCCAGTATTGGTTAATAATTATCAAGGAATATAATCTTTTTCTTCTAGTTTATCTGCTGAGAAAATCACACTTTAGGGATCCCAGCTTTATGAGATGGTTTCCCTTCTGACTTTAGGCCTGGCACAGTGTCATGATTTTATAACCTGTTCACTAAACAAGGTCTATCTAAACCCATGCTCTGGGCTGCTGGAGACCCATAATTGCCTGTAGAATAATTCTTCAGAATTTCTGTCATTTTTTACCTGCAGAATATATTTGAAATTCTATGTACTTCTTTATCTCTTCTGCTACCACCAAGGCCATCTCTCTGTTTTCATGTGAACAACCAAATGTCCTTCTTACTGTCTTCTCCACCTGTTATGCCTACCTTCCCCCAATCTATTCTCCACACAGCATCCAAAGCAATCATTTAAAAATATAAATCAGGTATGTCACTTATCCTTATAATGACACAATCACACAGTAAAATTAATTTCAACTGCATAAATAAATTCAAATAAGTAAATTCCAGAATTCTTACCATAGCCTGTGAAGACCTGAATCATCTGGTCTATGCCTGCTTAACCTTCCCACAGCACAGGGACATGCTGGGATCTGGTTTGCTTATCAGGACGGCCAAGCCCCACAAGCCTCTGGGATTTTGTGCTTGCTCTTCTGGCTGCATGTGTAGTAGACCAAGGTCTACTACACTGTGGAAGGCTACATCTCATGACACAGTAAAATGTGAAACCCAGAGGTGGTGACCATGGTGCAGCCAGGACACACAGCTTTTGACAAAGAGTCCTGAGATGACCCCCTCCATCCTAAGGGATAGGAGGCAGCCAGGTGAAGGTTCTGAGGTCCCCTGGGATTGCCACCTCCACACACCTGTGTTGACCCTTCTACTGGGGCATGCCTCTGGGTTCCTGGGGGGGGCAGTACGCAGCTTTGTCCATTCTCTCATGTTGACCCTTGTGAATCGCTGATAAACTGAAGGGAAAGCAACTAGGTCAAGTCTGTGTCTTTATCCTTATCAGGCTTCAAACCCAGTGTATCCCTTTCCATTTTTCCTGAATATTTTTCTCTTCAAAACTCCATGGCAGATTCCTTCTAGCCCCTAGAAAATCTGTGCAGGCTTTCCTTCCTACGACATCCTCTTTGTTCAAGTAACGTTTTCTCTATCACTGCACACACTGCACTTCTTGGTACATACCACAATTAAAACACATGGGCACACACATCTGCTTGTATAATTCTCAGTCTGAAAACTTGGATAGAAGAAATGCTGCACTTAATTTTTAAGTATCTTTTTATTTAAGTTAATTTAGTGTCACTGGAAAGCCCCAGAACTGTCAGTCATTTGTCCCACAGGTTAGCCCAGAGTGCTGGACAGCCAGCCCACACGGTTGCTTTCATCAATCCGGGATGAGGCAGACCATCTGCTTTCCCTATGCACTAGCTAAAAAGGAAGTGTCCCAGCTGGGGCAGACCGTGGCTCTGTGGCCATTGATCCTGGCTGCAGCTTCTGGAGTCTGTGGCCCAGTTCTGTGCTGTGAGATTGAGAGTTAGTCCTGAAAGCTCGGCTGGAGGTTATCTCTTCATCTCCCAACCCCAAGTCCTGCCAACTATCTATATGTTTAAATACACTTGTTTTAGTTTAAAGTACTTTAACCCGTGTGGACTTTATCTGCTTTAAAACCCACATGGTGACACTCCTGGGACACATGGGTAGTGTAGCAATCATGGGAACATTATGCACCTGCTCTCTCCTGACTCCTGCTCATGCCCTAGGACTCTGTGGGGGTCAGGGACTGTCCTGGCCTCCTGCACTTGCATCCCTCACACCTGCCTGCTGTCTGCCTCAGTGGTGCTCATGGACACCATTCACCACCTCTTCCCGCTAAGAGGCAATTCAATTAATTTATTTAATTGTTTAAGCTTTAAGAAAATAAGAATGAGAAAAGAAATATACCCTCCAAGCATAACAAAGCTCAAAAATTCTTCCTGGAGAGGTAATAGGCCGAAGTCTTCCACATCTGTTGATTCTCTGCCACCTTAGACTCTAAACTGCATAAAGAAAGTGACCATCTTTATTACAAACAGTGCACACACTCTTACGAACTAGAAGACTGTCTGTATCGGTTGAATGAATCTTTTCTCTATTGCACTATGATTTTAAAAGTCTTTCTCACAAGTTTTTGTTAGGTGTTGATCTACATTCTTTGCAGAGGAGTACATATATATATATATATACACTCACACATGCATGTGTGGGGGGCTCATACACAACAATTTGATTTGCTTATGGTTAATTTTTCTGTATGGTATGATGAAAGGATCTATCTTGATTTCTTTCTCAAAATAATTTCTCCAGAACTAGTTTCTAATATTCCCTCTGTTGTGTGCTGTATTTGTGTAAAGGAAAATCCGACCATAATAAATGAGGTGAAAATACTCCAGTCATGAAAATTCAGGGTTGTGTTACTGTGAAGTCAATAAAAATCAATAATTTTCAGTCTGTACAAAATCACATAAGGCACAAAAGTTAAGATTAGTAAAATTTATACTATAACTAGTAAATTTATATCATAGCTACTAACTGGCCATAGTACAAACTGAAAAAGTACTAAATGTTACAATTTTATTATTTTCTAACCACACCTATTCTTAATGCACTTCCCATTAAAAACAAAGGAACAAAAAGTCAGAAAATAACAAACTATGGTTCCCATCATTTGAGAACTGTGGCTGGCCAGAGCAAAAGCACCAGTTTCCAAATGTGTTATGCTGAATTTTGCAATATCTTGAGATAATAGTATCTTGAATATTTACTGTACTACATCCTCATACACACTAAGGTATGTTTTGATAGTTTTGGCTCTTTTTAAAATAACCTGTCAATTATTTTATCAATAGCATACTTATTACAATTATTAGGCCTTTACATATAGTTTAATATCTGCTAAAGTAATGTTTATCACTCATATATTGAAATATATTCTTAGCTATTCTTAGATGAGATGTGGAAACTGCGATGCTCTTGGGGCTGGGGCAAGTCTCCAAGCATAAGGAAAAATTCCCAGTTCTCTCAAAGGTTACAGAGACCAGGTTATGTGCTTTTTGCTTTGCTACAAACCATGAGTCTCTGCTCTGGGATAGAAAGTGCGAGAATGAAGAACATTCCTAATTGCCTTCAGATTGGCAAACTTCCTTTCATCTGCCAGCATAACACAATTTGGTGCATTAAAAATATATATATATAGCTGCTTTTACTTTTCAGTTAGTGGAAATTCTACTATATTCTGCAAATAGATAGGCTTCTAGTGTTCAGTGATGATGTAAAATTTCACCACGTTCTTCATTTTCACAGGTAGTTTAGCGTAAACTTAGTTTTGGCTCTATATAGGACCACTGGAAGCCATTGTAAATTGGAGGATGTTTTTCTTTTGGTAGCAAAAATATATTGGACATCTATTAAAAAATTATTTACTTTAAAATGAGTTATATGAAAATAAATTTTATATTTTAAATTGGGGTGCACATATAGTAGGATAGTATCATTTTAAAGAAACATATTCCCCCAATTTCTTATCCTGGGCTTAATCATGTTCTTACTTAATAAATTGAAATCTCAGGGAAAAAAATATATTTAAAAAAAGCTCCATTGGTATTGAAACAAGATTTATAATAAAACAGAACAGGTATAAGTTTTGACACGTCCAATTGCAGACACATTTCTCTTCCCTGTGTCCAAACTTTAATCAGGATCCTTTGTTGTACAATGAAAGATGGGTACAGCCCACTATTTTGTAAGCATGTGCACACCAGATCCTTCATAATATTAGTTAAAATCAATGTGCTGCTTTTTTAATTATTGCTCATGGTACAAAGCAGGGAAGGCTCATTTAGGAATGGATCGATATTGAAAAGGGATTGGTAGACGGCGGAGCAGTACATCAGGCAGCTTGATGTAAAAATCATTGGGTCTGTGCTGCGGTGGTTCAGGGTTATCAGTCTGTTTAGCCTCCAGCTGGCTGGGGGCAGCCTAATGGGTGAACCTTCCGAGAGCCAGTGCTCCTTGCTGGGCTGTTCCTGAACGAGCTGGTACCTGGCATATGGCATCATACACATCTTCAAAAAGGAGATGATTAAGAAAACTTGCCTCTGCCTGGTTTTTATTGATCACGTGTGGCAAAGTTTAGACAGGAGCAGAGAAGCATTTTCTTTCTTGTTCTTTGGGCAGTTTTTTTTTTTTTAAGCTCTCAATTTTGATGAGCACACAGATGATAAATGAACTATTCTGAAAGCTAGATAAGTGTGAAGATGTCTAGTGTCCTTCAGCAGAAACGTGTGTATGAGGATGAGCAGAACAGGAGGAGACAGGGCTGGGGAGTGGTAGGGGGGACCATCAACCCCAGGCAGCGCCAGGTGGCCGGGCCATGCTGACACCAACCCGGACTTTGCATTTCTTCTTTTATCTCACACATTTATATTGAAAGCACTCTGAGAAAAAACAAAAACAGAAGCACCTCGCCCCCCTTGCAAACTTACAGGCTGTAACAATTTCAATAACGCATGGCCAAGTAGCAGTTTTTCTAAATCTACCATGTCAACAAACATGTATTTTCTAACGGAGATCGGAGGGCAGAGTCGTTGGTATTACATAGCTGTTTTAGATAAGTGGATTATGCCACATTTTTACCTGTTTCGATTACTATTGCATTAAATGAGTGAAATTGTCTTTAGATAATAACCTTATTCTTGCATGAGACTGCTCATTGCAGATGACGTGTTGGCTTTACCCAGCAGAGAGAGGTGTTGAGATTTTGCACAACCAGGAGCAGCCCCTGTGCCCAGGGAGGGGTAGCTGGTCGTAACAGAGCTGACTCTCCTTCTCTCTCTGTGGCCGGCCCAGGAGAGGCTGTCCCCAGCCTCTAGCAGCTCACCTGGAGCAGCTCACCTGATGCAGGTGCCAGCCCTGAGCTGTGCTTGGCCTCCCACGGGATTAATTTCAGGTCACCACTGACCCAGGCAATGGGTAAATTGCCCGTTGTTTTACTGTTTGAATGACCATATGCTTTTATTTTATTGTTCCTTGACTAATTATTTGTCTGATCAGATAGCCTGATGTTAGTGATTTTGTAAAAATTAAGATAACGGTCAGCAAAATAGAGCAAAATAGATAAATCATAGACCCTTGGGAAAAAATCTATAGATTTACACATGCTCATGCTGAAACACACACATTTGGGACACCTAGTGAACACATTAACATGGGATATTTCACAATTTTGCATTAAGTCATGAAATGTAAAGACCAGATATATCAGCTTTGGAAAAATACATAAGTGGATAACAGCAAATGAGAGAAAATGCAGGGATAAAAACAACGCAACACTCTTGCTTTAAGGACTCCAATATATGATATGAAACACAAACATTAAATGAATATGTAAATTGACATCTGATTAGTCCATTTAAGAAAGGAGTCTTTGTCTTTCAAACACTCCTCACAAGATGTCTTTAAATGTAGAGGTGCCAGGTGCATGTGTATACTCCTGTTAAAGATGGGTGTCTCTCTCTCTCTTCGTCCAACCTTTATTTTATTTTATCTTATCTTATTGGCATTGATGTCTTTTCTTTTCTTTCCTTTCATATATGTAATCTTTCTCTTCCTTTCAATTCATCTCAGAAGTTGTTTGAGGAAATTAGTCTGTCAATCTGACTGATTGGACTTACAGCCCAACGCAAGCTGGAATGAGTTGGATCTACTTGCCACACCTGTGTTTGTGACAGAAGTTTGATCTGTCTTTTGTTAGACATATTTCCACCGATACTAGAGGGTAAATTGGCATCTATTCCAAGGAAAGAGAGAATATGAAGGAGTGACTAAATCTTTACGAAACTTGATAGGAAAACAATCCCATTTAGTTAGGTTTATAAAATGGAAAAAGAAAAAAAAGAAGAAGAAGGTAGAGTCCATCACGCTCATCATAGATTTTGAAATAAAACACCATATTCCATATGACCAATAATTTTTCTAGTCATATGGAATAACTAGGGCAACACATTTGAAGTCATTCAGGGAAAATAAATAGCCATATATACATATCTGCAAAATTAATTATCACTTGTCATCCAACACTTAACAAGTGCCAACTGTAGCTGAGTCACTGCAGCAGGGCGTGCACTCTGGGGCTGAGAAGTTGGTGAAGTTTCCACCATACAAAACGTAATTCTTTACTTATATTTCTAACAGACTGGTGTGTAGGATAACATGAAAATATTCCTAATACAACGCCCTAGAAATGCTAGATGAAGTTATTTTAACTGCAGTGCTGATCTTGCAAGTAGAAATGAGACTCCAGGTGCCAAAGGACCTGAGAAAGGGAGCTGGGGCTGAGCCATCTGAGGGGGCAGAAGAAAAAGCCCAATTTATGGCTAAAACAGGAAAACAGAGAGAATGGGAAAGAGGTAATACTTGGATGCATACAGGACATAAATCTCATGTTCAAAAAGTACAATAAATCCACAGAAAGATAAAGAAAGCAAATTTACAGCAAGACCCATAATAATAAAACTACAGAAGCCAAAGATAAAAAATAAAATTATAAAACAAAGATAGAAGACAGCCTACAAAGAAATGGTAATTAGATAAATACACCTTTGCAGTAGCAATATGGTGCAAAATGTAAAATAATGTCTTCAAATTTCTGAAGAAATTAAACTATCAATTAATAATTTTATACATAGCTAAAAGAGAGAGTTGATTTTTACAAATGGTGAGAGATAGGGGTCTAGTTTTATTCTTCTGGATACAGATCTCCAATTTTCCCAGCACCACTTACTGAAAAGATTTTCTCCCCAATGTATGTTCTTGGCTCCTTTGCTGACAATTAGTTGGCCATATGTACACAAATTTATTTCTGGGTTCTCTATTCTGTTCCATTGGTCTATGTGTCTATTTTGTGCTAGTACCATGCTGTTTTGGTTACTAGAGCTTTGTAGTATAATTTGAAGTAGTGTGATACCTTCCCCTTTTTATTTTTGCTCAGGATTTCTTTCTTTGGCTATTTGGGGTCTTTTGTTGTTCCATATAAATTTTTAGGTTGCTTTTTCTATCTCTGTGGAGTATGTCATTGGTATTTTGATTGGGGATGGCATTGAATCTGTAGGTTGCTTTGGATAGCATGGTCACTTTGACAATTTTGATTCTTCCAATCCATGAACATGGGATGTCTTTCCATTTGTGTGTGTTTTTAATTTCTTTAATCAGTGTTTTATAGTTTTCTTCTTAGAAATCTTTCACTTTCTTGGGTAAATTTATTTCTAGGTGTGTTATTTATTTTTCTTATTGCTATTGGAAACAGGAGTGCTTTCTTGATTTCTTTTTTTTTTTTTTTTTTTTTTTTGTCTTTTTCGTGACCAGCACTCAGCCAGTGGGTGCACCGGCCATTCCCATATAGGATCCGAACCCGCGGCGGGAGTGTCGCTGCTCTCCCAGTGCCGCACTCTCCCAAGTGCGCCACGGGCTTGGCCCTTGATTTCTTTTTCTGCATATTCACTGCTGCTGTATAAGAATACTACTGATTTCTGCATGTTAATTTTACGTCCTGGCACTTTACTGAATTTGTTTATCAGCTCTAGGAGTTTTCTTGGTAGAGTCTTCAGTTTTTTCTCTGTATAAAATCTCATCATCTATAAAGAGGGACAATTTGAATTCCTCCTTTCTGATTTAGATTCCCCTTATTTCTTTCTCTTGCCTAATTGCTCTGGCTATGAACTTTCAGTAGTATGTTGAATAAAAGCAGCAAGAGTGGGCATAGTTGTCTAGTTCCAGTTCCAGTATGTTGTTAGATGTGGATCTGTCATATATAGCCTTTATTGTACTGAGATACTTCCTTTTTATACCTAATTCATTCAGAGTTTTTATCATGAAGGGATATTGAATTTTATCAAATGCTTTTCCTGCATCTACCAAGATGATCATATGTTTCTTTCTTTCATTCTGTTGATGTGATGTATCACTTTTATTGGATTTTCTTTGTTTGTAGATTTTTATTACTGACTCAATCTCATTACTTGTTATTTGTCTATTCAGGTTTTCTATTGCTTCTTGGCTCATTCTTGACAGGTCATGTGTGTCCAGGAATTTTTTTATTTCCTTTAGGTTTTCAAATTTATTGGCTTCTAGCTGTTCATAGTAGTCTGTAACAATTCTTTGTATTTCAGTGGTATCAGTTGTAATGTCTCCTTTCGCATTTCTGATTTTATGTATTTGGTCTATTTTTTCTTTCTTGGTTAGTCTAGTTAATGGTTTCTCAATTTTGTTTGTCTTTTCAAAAAACCAACTTTTCTTTTGGTTGATTTTTATATTGCAGTTTTTGTCTCAATTCCATTTATTTCTGCTCGGATTTTTACTATTTCTTTTCTTCTACTTATTTTGGATTTAGTTTGTTCTTTCTTTTCTATCTCCTTAAGATGTACTGTTAGGTTTTTTATTTGAAACCTTTCCATTTCTTTGATGTAGGAATTAATTGCTTTAAACTTACCTCTTAATACTTGGCTGTATGCCATGGGTGTAAGTATACTGTGTTTCTGTTTTCATTTGTTTCAAGAAATGTTTTGATTTTCTTCTTAGTTTCTTCTTTGACCCATTGGTCATTCAAGAGCATGTTGTTTAATTTCCATGTAGTTGTATAGTTTCAAAAGTTTTTCTTGTTATTAATTTTTAGTTTTATTCCATTGTGGTCAGAATAAATACTTGATATTATTTCATGTTTTTTAACTTGTTGAGACTGATTTTCTGGTCTAACGTATGGTCAATTCTTGAGAATTTTCTATGTGTTGATGAAAAGAATGTGTATTTAGCACCAGTTGTATAAAATGCTCTGTACATGTCTGTGAGGTCCTTCTGGTCTATGGTGACATTTAAATCCGATGTTTCCTTTTTGATTTTCCGTCCTGATGATCTGTCTAATGCTGAGAGTGGCATGTTAAAATCCCCAAGTATTACTGTGTTGGTGTCTACTTTAGATCTGATAGTATTTGCTTTATATATCTGACTGTTATGGTGTTGAGTGCATATATACTTATAATTGTTATATCATCTTCCCATATTGATCCCTTTATCTTTATATAGTGATAAATATATAATGCCTTCATTTATATAGTGCCTTTATTTGCCTTTTAGTACAGATTTTGATTAAAGTTGTTTTATCTGATATAAGTATAGCTACTTTTATTTATCATTTGCATGAAATAGCCTTTCCCATCCCTTCAGTCCATGTGTGTCTTTGCAGGTAAGGTGTGTTTCTTGTAAGCGGCATATGGATGGATCATTTTTTTTTTATCCATTCAGCCAGTCTATGTCTTTTAATTGGGACATTTAATCCATTTACATTCAAAGGTATTATTGACAGGTGAGGTCTTACTCCTTTCATTTCATTGGTTGTTTTCTGATTGTTTTGTGTATTCTTTGTTCCTTTCTTCCTCTCTTATTGTTTACCTTGGCAGTTTAGTGATTTTCTGTATTGATAAGTTTTGCTTCCTTTCTCTTCCTAATTTTTATATTCTACCAGTAACTTTTACATTTTGGGGTGTTTTCATGATGGTTGTTATCTTTTTCTTCTAGATGTAGGGCTCCTCTACATTCCTTGCATTTCTTATAAGGCCAGTGTGGTGGTGGTGAATTCTCTTAATGTTTGCCCATCTGAAAAAGACCGTTTCTCCTTCTGTAAGATCAGAAACTATAAAAGTTCTAGAAGAAAATATAGGGGAAATGCTTCAAGACACAGGTCTGAGCAAATATTTTAGGAATAAGATCTCAAAAGCATGGGCAACAAAAACAAAAATAAACAAATGGGATTATATCAAAATAAAAAACTTCTGCACTGCAAAGGAAACAACCAACTGAGTGAAGAGACAATCTGCAGAAAGGGAGAAAATATTTGCAAGCTATATTTGTGAATATTTGAATTCAACAAGGAATTAATATCCAGAATATATAAGAAACTTGAACAATTCATTAGTAAGTAAATAAATAATAATTAAAAATGGGCAAAAGAGCTGTACAGAAATTTCTTAAAGAGGATATATAAATGGCCAACAGACACATGAAAGAATGCTCAACATCACCAGTCATCAGAGAAATGCAAATTAAAACCACATTGAGATATCATCCCTTGCCGGTTAGAATGGCTGTTATTGAAAAGATGAAAAATAACAAATGTTGATGAGGATGTGGAGAAAGGAGAACCCTTATACATTGTTAGTGTAAATTAGTACATTGTTATGGAAAACAGTAAGGAAGTTTTTCAAAGAACTACAAATAGAATTTCAGTACACAAAGATTTAACAAGATCTATCCAATCTAAGCACAAAGCTCAATATGTTGACATTAAAAGTAGAGCTGCATAGAGAAATTAATAGAAATAGTGATCACAACACATAACAAAATGTTTAGGGTGAAGCTAAACTGTAATCCTAAGAAAAATTCTTAAATGCAAACATTAAAATAAAAGAAAAAATTAATTAGCTTAGCATCAAAGTCAAGAAGTTGAATTGATTACAGAGTAAACCTAAAAGGATTAAACTACGAAAATAACCTAAGAAGAGGAAATAACTCAATATGAAACAAAAATAAAACTGAGAGCACCATCCTATTTGAAATGTGGTTATTTAAAATGAACAATAAAATGAGCAAGTTTACTTAAGAAAAGTGAGAAAATTCTCACATACAAATATACATATTTGGATTATAAAGAGAACATATAACTACAGTGGAAAGTTTTAAAAATTATAAGAAAATATTATCACTCAATGTAATGATTTAGTTATATAGAGAGAACTTGAAACATAGAACTATATTTACGTAGAATTCTACATGTGTATGAAATATAAACATTGTACAATATATATAAAACATCAATTTCCTATAACTTTATGTACACATAAAATATATCTTTTAAGGACAAATGGACATTAATAAAACAGACTCAAGAAAAAATAGTATTCTGATTTTCTGCACGTTTAAAATGTTTTATACTTTTAATATTTTAATTATTTTAAACAATGTTTTTAATTATAATTTTAAATGATTTTTTAAAAAAGATAACCAAAATGCTTTGTAGTTAACCAAATGCTCAAGCGAGTCCTAAAGGTTGATCCTGGAAGGGCAGGGAGTTTAGCAGGCATCCCAACAGGCTCAGCCTAAAGAATGAGGAGGAATTAGCAAGTCCATGGTGGCAAGGAGGTTGGACAGCACCTGAGTCCCCAAAGAAGGAACACGGAGCTGTGTAGAAGCAGGAAGTGCTTGAGGGCTGCAAGGAGTTCTAATCTAAAGCTAATGTACTCATAGCAGAAGATTCCAAGATGCAACCAGAATTCGGTGCCCCCAGAAGGGTTTTATATGCTGAGGGATTTGGAGAGTCCATGAGGCAGTGGAGAGCTCATGGGGAGTTTTAGGAAACAGGCATAATATCTAGTCTTCTCTCTACATCACATGGATTCCTTTAGGTCTGTCTGCCTTTGCTGGCTGTTACCCGACCCAGGGGAGATTCAAGTCTCCTACTGCAACCCAGAATTCTCCTTCCTGCCTGCACTGGCCAGACCAAGGTCTGAGTCAGTCCTTCCTCCCAGGCCTTGGTTGAGCACCCTGCCTACCCCACAACTGGCACTGCAGGCACACAGGGAGAGCCAGCACTGGTGCACACTACAGAGAGGTTCTAACTTCATCCTGCAACAGCCCTGTGAGCTATACCCTACCATATCATCATTTGTCAATGGAGAGGCATTAAATCATGACATAAATTGCCCAGAGATACACAGGACTGCAGAGGCAAGATTTGAAACCACGCACTGTGCACATCAGAGCCTGCATGCTCGAAAGATACATGCCATAACCATGACATTAAAAAACTTCCATGTTAGAAAGGTGTCTGCTGCTGCTTCTGCTACTTTTTTTCTTTTTTCTCTTTCTTTTGTTTTTCTTTTCTTTCTTTCTTTTGTTTTTTCAGTACATACATCTCAAAACTTTCAGAGAAAGTTTGTTAGACTGTTGGTTTGCAGTTCTGGCTGAAAGGACAGTTTGACTGCAAAGAAAATGTGAGATTACTTGGAACTCCCTGAAAGGCTCCCTGCCTGTTTGATGTTTCACTTTCACTACACTTGGAACATGGGAGGCTCAGGCTTTGTTACTACCACTTTAGTCATATACAGACTGATTAGCTGTACTGAGTTATGAGGAGCAAATGCTGTTGTACAAAGGCGCATTCTCATTACAATTGTATATTGTGAAAATTTTTTAAAAAGAAACAGCTAAAGCAGGAAAAATTGGAGCAACAAAATAAGTAACATAGTATTAGATTATAACCCAAAGTATAAAATAAACATTCATGATTCTATACTGATATAAGTAAATAATTGAATAAATTAATAAATGGGGGAGAAGAGACAAATGTCCCAGGCAGAAGAATTACAAATAATTTATGTGGATATTCTGTCATAAGGAGGTGGAACCTAACCCCAACTCCTTAGGTGGGGACTCTGCGTAATGACTTCCTTCCAAATAGTGTAATATGTTAAGAAGGAAAAAACAAAACAAAACAGAAACTTTGCAGTGAATAAGCCTGACAACAACTGCCTCAGCCAGGTGACCAAGGTCAATATCAACCGGGACACATCCTGGGGACAGTGTTCAAGCTTGATAAGAGGTGATGAAAGTGGCTTTTTACCTCTATGGTCTTTCGACCCCAACCCATTCATCCAAATGATGAAGAAAAAACGCATAAGGTGTATTTTGATATAGGGCATCCTGCACTATATCTGGTCAGTCTTCCTCAAAACTGTCAAGGTCATCAAAAACCACAAAAATGTGAGAAACTGTCACAGCCAGGAGGAACCTAAGGAGACGTGAGGGCTGAATGTAATATGAGATCTTGGAATGGAAAGAGGGCATTAGCTAAAAATTAAGAAAACCTTGACAAAATATGAACTTTAGTTAATAATATTGTATTGATATTGGTTCATTAATTGAAACACATGCACCATACTAATGTAAGTTGTTAATAGTAGGGGGAACTGTGCAGAGATGTACAGGAACTCTATTATCTACTGAATTTTTCTTTAAATCTAAACTGTTCTAGAAAATAAAGTCTGTTAAGAAGAAACAAACAAAAAGACTACAACTCAAATCCACATTGTTTAAGTGTTCACATTAGAGCTCCTGCCACTCAGATGTTTTGTTTTATTTAATTTTATTTTATAGGATTAGCCAAGAAATGTTCATTGCTAACTTTATCTACTTGGTAATTTTAACAATGCCCCGGTAAATTCTCAAATTCAGTTTAAAAACATTGCTCCCTGGCCGACATCCTCTATTCCAGCTGCCATTTGAAAATGAATTTTCACAGCTTAGTTTTAAGCACCTTGAAAATGGGAGTTTATAATGGAAGTGCTGACACAATCTGAAAGAGAGCAGTGTGAATGCATTGTTATAATTTATAATGTCAGCCCATATTCCAAACGCTTTCTCTATGTACTGTGCTTTGCACAAATAGGAGAGGAAGGTACTGCAGTGAATTATTGTGCAATTAATCATTTGACCATGAGGGATTCATTTACTAATTAAAAACGCAAAAAGAGTAAATTGAAATAACCAGTGACTACTAAATCACGTCTTCTGAAGCATCAGCTGCATTGTAATAAATCATAGTGTGTCAATCAGAGTCACACGTATTTGGAAACCTGTACTTCAAAGCTGCCTAAAACATTCCCTCTGTGTACAAAGATTCCTCTTATAGATACATAGAAACTTATATGTATATGGATACACACACACACACACACACACACACACACACGTATATCCATCCACACAACTTTGAATTCTAAAAAACAAAACTGGCCAAAGTAAAACTTAGAGTGAAAAAGTAGTATAAGATATAGAAGAATATTGATATTATGTATAAGAAGATGGTATCCCCACACTTTACATCTTGTTACTTATACCATGGCATGTACAGTACCTTGGGACTCACACTTGATACCTTGATTCTTTTCGTACAGGTTAACCTCTAGGCATGTTCACTAATCAATTCAACTATTATCTGTAGACTTTTCTATTTCCTTAAATTAACCATTTCTCAATATTTAAATCAGTTACCAGGCAGCATAGCAAGATGATAATATTTTAGAAGACTCCACAATTCAAAATGTTGAAATTTTCTCTTGAAGGGTTGGTGAAGCCACAAAGAGGGTCAATCCAGACAGAACTGGTCTCATTGCAAAGCTCTCACAGGTTTCTAGGATCTTTGGGTTCTCGGTGAGCTCACTCTCCCGCACATTAGGAGATAGGGAAAACAGAGGGAAGCCACCTAATTTTTTTCTAATTTTCTCTCCTGCAGGACAAGGTAGTTCATGCAACACTCCCAGAAAAGATGCAAGTAGTACAAGAGAAATTGAGACCATAGGAGAGGGGTGAAGGGAATAGGACATTACCATTGACATGAAGTGTTTCAAGTGTGGAGAGAAGAGATTTCTCCCAGACACTGAAGGCAGACATGAGAAAAATATCACAGTGTGGGAGAAAGTTGGTTTTCTTGGCATCCACCACAAAGCTATGACTGTGTCATTCCTAACTCCCTTCCCTAGAGTCTATCCACTGGTTGAACATGTAGCCAGAGAGAAAATTCACAGTTGGGGTGGGGGACAAGATTAGTTTCTCAGTATGCAAGCAAGAGTTTCTATGCTTTACTAAGAAAAGGAGCTACCAACTGTCCATTCATTCAACAAGTGTGTATTGAACACCTACTATGTGACAGACATGGCATTAGGAGCTAAGAATAAAATATCTTAGCTCCCCTGCCCATTTAGTCCTTTTTCTTTTAGAAGGGAGAGACATAAATTAAATGAGAGAGAGAGAGCGAGAGAAGGGAGAGTTTTAGAATGTGGTAATACATTTATGTAAAGATAATTTTTGGAGTAACTTTAAGCACGGTATTGATTAAGAGTGTGGACTTTGGAATTAGATCAACCTTGATTCAAAACTCAGATGCACACTCACCGAGTGGCTGACCTGGGGTGTGGAAGAATCTCAGTCCTCCTCAGCTGCTGAGTGGAACTTACGACAGCCACCACAAAAGGAGTTTGGTGAGGATTAAAGTGGACAACATGGCACTGATAAGTGATCAACAAGTCATGACATTATTTTGAAAACACATTTTGTCTCTCTTTGCTCTTCGCATCTTCCATCCCCCAGAATTTCACTCCTTTCGCTTTCCCACCTCTGCACTAGTTTTAGCTTCTCCCTCTTTATCCACTTTGCATTTTTTTCCTGTTTCATTGCAGCCGTCTACTCACATGGATCGTCCTCTCTGTTCCCTCTTTCTTCCCTCCCCCACCAGCCCTGTCTTACAATGCACAGCACAATAAAAAGTCCATTAGCATTAGTTGAGCGGGTAAAAATTATTGTACATAAGGAGAACTGCAGACAAAATGCAGTTAGACTTTAAAAAATCCTTTGATAAGATTTTATACGAAATGTTATTAAACATCCATTCATCAAGGGACTGGGGAACTGATTTTCATAGATCCCTTGAGATTGTGGTTAGAATTAATATTACTTAATAGCTTTATAAATGATCTGAAGAAGCAAATAGTTTTTGTTTTGTTTTGTTTGTTTGTTTTTAAGTAATACTCTGTCCTTCTGGCCAGCACTTTATGATTGTAAAACACAAAATTAGAGTCAGGAAATCTGGGTTCTAGTTGGAAAATTTCTCTGATGATGTGCAGTGCATCAAGTCATTTCCGTTTAGGAGCATCTCTTTCTAGCTGCAAGATGAAAGTGGTAGAATACAGTGCTTTTTAGCAGCAGAAATTCCCTATTCCAAATTAATTTACATATGAGGGTTCTTCAAAATGTTCTTGGAAAGATTCATATTATCTTTTAATTCTATTTTTCTACAAACTTTTTGAAGTAGCCTCACAAATACATCCTCTTCATTTAAGGTTGTTGGGAAATATAAAATCTTTAGGGATAAACTTCAGGAAGACTTGACTGTCGCATGGCTTCTGCTACCTTTTTTAATCTCTCTCCATGTGAGCCAGATCCATGTTTTCCTCTGTAAGTTCCTATAGTTAAGAATGTCATTACCCAAGGTCAGGGATGGACTCAGGCTTTGCAGAGCATAAATCTTAAGCAGTATGATTGGAGAAGGGGTCTTTTTAAGGAAAATTATATAAAAGTGTGAATAAAATGTATAACACGGAGCCTTGAAAAAGTGCATGTTTCTGCCCTCACAGTTAGGCTTCACTACTTCACAGTAAAACTGTCCCCAGTCCGCCAGGCCCCTGGGCACTGGAGGCTGTTCTGATTCCTCCATCCCACACCACCTCCCAGTGTTCACCGTCACTGTACCTCTTCGTGTGTATCACAGTCCAGCTTGAAGAGCCTCTCTTCCCCCCTCCACCTTGCTCAGGTCCTCCTTCTACATGTCTCTCTCAGAGCATGAGCTGCCCCGTCTAGAAATTGTTGAGTTACTTCTTTCTCTTTGTCATCATGTGCTGCCTGGGAACAGGGTCTCTGTTCTTATGTCCACAGTGTGTCTGAGACATGGATGGTGTTCAGTAAATGTTGAATAAATAGGTTGAAGCAGGGGAGTGTCGGATGAACTTCAGGGAGGGATGCACTCTGTGGTATATTTATGGAGAAATAATATATCTCCCCATGAAGCCAGAGATGTTGGCTTCAGTATTGTATGATGCAGTGTATAAAAGATTTATAGAACATATTATCTTACAGAATATATATAAAATAAATGTATATTTATGTTCAGGTGTTATAGAACTATAGTAAATACTAATGGGAAATAGGATGGTTTGAAAAAGGCCTGTTTTATCTTTTTTGATTAACATCACATACAATAACGAGGTGTTTGAAATGAAGAAGGGATATTAAGGAAATATTCTTAATTATTATTGATTGAAGGAGGAAATGACTGAGGCAATGATTACTTAATGTTTTTATTTAATTTTGAAAGAAATTTTTAACACAATGTCAGATTTAGCCTCAGGAGAGAGTGACCCGTGGTGTAAATTGTGACAGCTGGTGCTAGAACAAGATGCATTCTGAGTGAAGAGACAACTGTGGACAGTGTTCGTTAGTAGAAGTGGCCACACTGCTCAAAAAGCCATGTCCATGCTGCTCTTCCTACACGTGTGGTGACGGACACTGGGAAAGGAACGCACGTTACTTCACGTAACTATTATACAGGCACTGCATAAAAACAGTGGTTTGTTCAGTCTTTTATGGTGTCAGTATATTTGATGATGATGAAAAAAATATTGCCAAGCAAAAAGCATACCAAGGTTATACAGTGTAAACAAATCTGCTCAAGATGTGTTTTCAGTATGATTTAGACAATCTGATCTGAAGATTAACCTCATCCATGTTTTGTTGCTGTAGTTAAGTACCTATCAGAGAGCAGAAATTGGTCAAAATTTTGTTACCAGGAAATAAGTATGATATCAAACAAAAAGCAAATTAAGAGCCTTTAAGGTGGAGTTGATTTAGAGCCTTTTCTCGCTTCGTTTCTCTAATAGTACTGCCCACCATCTGCTAAATAATATACTTCGATTTTTTATATTTTGTGTGGCCTGCCTTCCTCCCACTAGAAAATAAAACCTTTGAAGTCTAGGATTTTTACTTCTTTTGCTCCTACAGCTGTACCCCAAGCATGTAGGAAAATGCTTGAATAAATATTTGTAAGATGGGTTGTATTTTTTTTTTAGAGTTTTCAGTAATGCCACCCACTCACTTCTTTCAATGGACACAAAGAATGGTTATGTATTGTAATGTATTATATTGGTTATGTATTGTACTGATAAATAAAGCTAACTATTCTGATTCGACCATCACACACTGTACATAACTATTGAAAGCCCACAAATATGTACAATAAATTATCTTTTTTTAAAAAAAGCACTTTAATTTATAAAGGTGGTGTGCTCAGTTGTTGGGCGATGAAGGATGAGAAAAATAAATGAATCAGGAAAGTCTCTGACCTCCTGGAGCTCAAAATCCAGCAAGTGTGACAAACCTTGTTACGGGACAGAAAGTGTGAATGTCAGGGGCTCCTCGGGTGGTCTCTGTAGATGGTCATTTGTGTGGAATGAACCACTGACTGGCCACTGGTCACTGGGATGCTGCAGTAAATGTGTCAAGGTGGAGTGACAATAAAACAGGGAAGAGAGACAGCACAGGAAGCCTCCGCAGAGCCAGCCTTCAGTTCACACTACTCAGGATATTTACATGTGATCAGGTATGAGTCGGGTAACTGGTTATCAACCTGGCTAGACAGCAGTGCAACACAGTATTTCCTAGGTGTTAGCGTTCATGCTTGTTTCCGTCCTTGTAATATACAGATATTTTTAAACTGTGAGATTGGGGAAGCATTAAATGATGTGAACTAAACAATGCCTTCATTTCAAAATATCTTCGAAGACTAGCACATTATGGGAATATGCAACACTTAAACATAATATAGTGATAGTGTAAAACAAAAACATGTATTCTTAAACTTTTAAACTTTTAAAGTTTGCAGTACACAAATATATATACATACACAGATATGCACACATATGCACACTCTTGTATAGATACATGTATATATATAATTTAGGGAAAATATAAATAAAGATGCTTTCTTGAAGATCTGAAAACAGTACTAGTTTCCAAGATCTTGGATTTAACAGAGTCGTTTATCACATTTACAGATATTTAAAAAGTTTGGGGGCACTAAGCTTTTTAACAGCAACAGAAGAAATTTGCCCGAGGATCTTGAAAGGGTTAATATATTTCATCAACCTCCCCACAAGCTCCTCACACCCCAGAAGAGCAATTTACTCCTCTGCCTTTCCATTAGGCTCACATGCTCCACTTTCATGTGTTTTCAAATAGTTCCCAAAGGGGTGGCTCTATAGATCTGAAAACTCTAAAAACCAAACTTACGAAATGCTTTTTAGCATAAGTGCATGGTACTTCTCCTGAAACATTTGCTCTTCACAGGTACACTGCACGTCCCTCACCATCTAGATATACACGTGCTCACAAGCAATGCAAATTGAAGTTAAAGTTTCCAAGACAGCACGGATATTCCGGACAGCAAGTGTACCGCTCTAACCTAATGTATCCACTCACTGCTTTCTAACATTGGCCTGCTGTTTGAGTTGTCATGGTGCTCAGTCATGTGTGATACAGTTATTTACCAATTGTCATTTGACCGAGTGTGGATTTATGCCCACTGATGGCCAATTAAGACTATCATAACTTGGCCATTTGCTACAAATGCTAACTTTTCAAAATGCACATTTCAAATTTTTATACTTTGAGTAACGAATATGTTTCCTATAACAAAAGAGTTATTTTAGCTGCTTCTGTGAAGATCAATACAATTTCTACTACAATATAAAATACCTTCTTTATTACATTCAATTGAACTCAATTCAATTCGACGAAGATTTATTAAGATTGAGAATCTACTGTGTTCCAAATGCCCTGAGAGTACAGTCCTGAGTGGACTTTGGATTCGAGTACATAATTAGATCAGATGGGGAGTACAGATGACCTTTTTTAAAATTATAGTGATGGGACGGGCTTTTTGTATTTTAAAAATCAGAAAGAATAAAATTTAAAATAAACATAGAAAAATTTTAAAAATGAAATAAATCATTCATACAGATGACTGTTGCATTACTTTTATTCCCCCAAACAGATATAATTCTTGTTTCATGAGCACCTGTAAAACCAACTGACAATTTTTTAATCATATTTTTAAAAATTAAAGCAAAAATAAAATAATGCTGAAAATCAAGACAGGCTAATAAAATGCTCAGGCTGTATGCCCATGTTATTTTACTTTGATATAAACTCTGGAAAAATCATGTCTTTGTATGTTCCTTGGATTTTTAATTTAAAAAAAATGGGTTAGAAATTATCATTTATCGATCACCTGCTGTGTTGTAAGCACTGTGATCAACAATTCGGATATATGGAATTCTTACAACAGCTTTTTAAGTGGAATAGTATTCTCCCCAATTTCTACAATAAGAAAATTGAGATTCCAAATGATTAATAACATGCACTTTCCTATAGTATGTGTCAGTGCTGGTATTGGAAACCCAGGACTTTTTGTACCAAAGACAGAGAAAGAATAAAATAAATACTTTCTCACCTCTTAAATGTAGTCAAGATGAAAGAGGTGATGAAAGGAGTAGATAATTTTAAAATGAAAAGTTCTATATATTCTACATAGTATTATGCCTTCAATAACATATGGCATCCTCAAAGAAAGCGGAAATACTTAATGGGATATTGACTTTAAAATATTACTCTTTAGTGATATAGAAATATTAGTTATCACAGTTAATTTTACAGTTGTATTTTGAACAAAGACCCTTTGATTTAATGTTTACAATACATAATACTTTCCTTGTTACTCTTGTCCTTTGTATATTTGTACTTTTTTTTAAATCCAGAATATTTAGCAACCTAGAGGATTTGGATTTCCTATTTTTTCTCTCTTATTTACACATGATGCAGAGAAAGGAGAAAAACACAGTGACAAAGAACCTCATCCCCTGCTTCAGGCTTTCCTCACCACAGGGAAAGCTCAGTGTCATCACACACACACAGTAAAGACAGGATATCTATTAGAGAAATTGTCAAAACCCACAAAGCTTCAACTTACCTTGCTTGTCAGAGAGCAGGAAAGAAGTCTTTTCTTTTCAACTTCCTCTGTCTATTATAACCACCAGCACCACCACATCTAAAACCACCACCTCCACCACCATCACCAACTCCACCACCACCACCTCCACCATCACCTCCACCACCTCAACCTCCATCCCAACACCTCCACCACCACCACCTCCACCATCACCTCCACCTCCACCAACTCAACCACCACCATAACCTCCACCATCACCTCCACCACCTGCACCACCTCCACCACCACCTCCACCACCTCCATCTCACCCCACCACCACCTCCATCCCAACACCTCCACCACCTCCACCTCCACCACCACTTCCACCACCACCTCTACCATAAACTCCACCACCATCATCACCACCACCACCATCACCACCACCACCACCACCTCCACCACCACCTCCACCACCTCCACCACCACCACCACCACCACCACCACCTCCAACTCCACCACCACCACCACCGCCATCACCTCCACCACTATCCACACCCTCCACCTCCACCACCACAACCTCCACCTCCACCACCACTTCCAGCACCTCCACCTCCACCACCACTTCCACCACCTCCACCAACATCACCACCACCTCCACCACCACCTCTACCACCACTACCTCCACCACCACCAACTCTACCACCTCCACCACCAACAACAACAACTCCACCACTACCACCACCACCTTCAACACCACCATCACCACCACCACCACCTCCAACACCACCATCACCACCACCACCACCATCACCACCACCACCACCTCCAACACCACCACCACCATCACCAACTCCACCATCACCACCTCCACCACCTCCACAACCTCCAGTACCCCTCTTCCAACACTACCACCACCACCACTACCTGCAACACCACCTCCAGCACCACCATTGCCACCAAGACCTATCTCCTCCCACTAAGCTATTTAAGTAACAGTGAAAGGGTCTATTGTCGCTTCACTGTGCATCCCTATATATTTTGTCCCATACTGCCATACTGTCACTCTCTACATATCTCACACTAAACTCATGAGTTGCAAAAAGTATTTATTAGGCATTTACTTTGGATTTTAATTAACACTGCTTATTAATGACTTTACCATTATTTATAAGTGTCTTTGCTGTGCCATTTAATCTGCTAGATGTGGATTACTTCCCTGCAGAATGAAAAGGTTTACCTGATGTCTTTCAGCTCCAAAACTAAGATTTGTGCTTATCATGTGTCTTAAGAATATGTTATGCTCTGTGAAGATTATAAGTTAAAATTATTCAGTATACTGCAAAGTCTACAGGCACTTTTAAAAGTATTTTTAAATACTTCTAAAGTATTATAATTAATTATTATATATAATGTTAATATTAAGTTATTAATTGTGCTGTATATAACCTACTTTGTGATATACCAACTTATATATTTATTTGTACTTACTTTTCTTAAAAAAAAAAAAGAGAGCATGCTTTCTTAGCATATTTTATCATATGCCTCTCCTACAGCTAATTTGCACCACACACACACATACCCCTTTTGTTCTGATAAAGGGTAGAGATAGCCAAAGACAACAGGGTTCACACTTTCAAAAGGTAGTTGTTAGCCATGTAATCTACCTATGAAGAAGACACACTGTAGCTGTATGATGGCTCATGCAATTGATATGTGTTACAGCATCTAACCAGCAATCTAAATCTAATGTAAATCCCAACATACAGCATGCAAATGAGCATTGAATTTGCACAGGTAAATTGTGTATTTAGATGAGGTCACTGGGATTTAGCTCTTTCATGTGCGTCTCTGGAAGGGCTAAGAGTATGCAGAGGAGTTGTTTAATAGTTACCTGCCATCCTTACTTTCCTTCAAACATTGTGATTTAGATAGAACTCTAATGCATGAGAGCAAGTTGGCCCCAGAGCTTTTCTCAGAATATAAATTAAATGATATTATTACAGAAGCCCTCTCTTAGCTCAGCATAATGAATATGAACCATCATGTACTCCTGACCAAGGTTATGGTACAGAATGAATTACTCTATTAACATCTCTTTTAAGTAGCATTAGTGATAATAAATGAAGAGATTTAATGTAATACTGAAAATATTATTCATGCAAAAATAGCATACTTTATCTGGTTAAAACAATTAAAATGTGCTTTGACTATATTTTACACCACAGAAATATGATGCTTGACAGTGCTTATCGCATGTACTGAATACATGAGCATTAGCCAGTAATGCCGATAATCTGATAAAAATCGAAAAGCTGATTTGTATGCTATGCTAATTCAGGATCATCTTCTTGGCCTTAGGTACTACCCAAATGCTGCCTACGATTGCAGCAAGCTTTACTGGTGATATTAGATTAAATTCAATCCTTTTGCTTATAATTTTTTCAAAGAAATTACATCCAGCATTCTTCAGCATAAACCCTCTTTAGCTGATAAGCAGCCTGTAATATTGCATTTTAAGCCTGCTATATTGCTGTTTTCTTCTCAGACACATTTAAGCTGTTGTCAGTGATAGATCATCTTATCTCAATCATGCAAATCCACAATAAGCAAAGATCACTTATACGTGTCGATGGTGACCTTATTCTGAGTACAACATTAAAACTAACTTTGCTCAGCTCTCAAATCTAGTGTAATTAAATGAATGAACACAGTAGAACTTTCTAATAACGCAGTTTGCTGCTCATGGGATTAGAGTAATATTTGCAAATAAATTGTATTTGCCATAAGAAAAATTCTAAACAAAGGCAAGTTGGTTAATGGGTATAGGGTTTCTCTCCGGAGTGATGTAAAGTTCTGGAACTAGATATGACGGTTGTGCGATGTCATGAATGTACTAAATGTCACTGATGAGGACACCTAAAAATAGTTAAAATGGTGAATTTAATTTTATGTGAATTTTATTATAATTTTTTTAAAAAGTGAGTGGGTTGTGATTTAGTTGTGAGGCCCCAGAACCCACTTCCTCTCCCATCACCATGACCAACTCTTGCAAGAGTTAGAAGCTCGATAAGTCTTCAAAGATTTTTGAGTAATATATTCTTCCTTCCTGGTGAGGTTACTAAATGAGGTTTCAACATTTTAGCATAACTTTACGAGATGATTTTCTCTTCCACCTCTTCCTAACATTGCTCTCCTTTACACAGTATACGCTAATATTTTTAGATTTCTTTCAGGAAGAATTACAGTTTTTCACCGTAAAGGTGCAAAGGCAATTCATGGGTCTAAAGGATTTTTCTTATCAGAAGTGACTTATAATATATTTATGATTATATATTAATATTATTTTTATTATTCCTATAAAAATACATTATATAATTTGATAGAAGTGGTTATCTTTAAAATCTTGCAAACATTCACACTGGGGACATTTCCACATTTCAATTAAGACTCTAGCAAAGCCAAGTGAGTAGAAATGTCAGTCTTCTTTCTATCAGCTTTTTAATTATTCCTGGCATGGTTGTTTTTACTTGATCCCACATAAATTTTACACTTATGAGTAGAGCTGGAGTTTCAAGAGTGAGATCAGTTTCTGCATTACTGGCAAAACACATATTTACATGAATGAGCCTCCTTGACTGTACGTAATTAGTCAGGGGACAGAGACTAATAGGATCCTCAAAGTGAGGACTTAAAGTATTAGTTTCTCATATTTATGATTAATGCTTTTCTTATCAGCCTGAGGCCCTGAACAGGATCATGGAAAGCATGTTGGGTTAAATCATTCTTTGTTACAAAACACAGACATTATACTTCAGTGAAACCCAAAGGAAAATCTTGACTTGCTATTCACACCTTCATCAGAAATAAGCCAACTCAGAGCCAGGAAGGTCGCTTTTCATTATTTATATTTTAAATGACTTCCTAAGCATCTGACATGATTGGAATATTCCCTTCTCTTTAACTGTAGGCAAACTATAAAGCAGATGTTCATCTTAGTATTTTTTTTAAATGGTCTGCAATTGCAAGATTTTTTACACCCCAGCTTATTCATTCACTTGGTGGAAAGAACTCGTATAGATCATGTACAAATAATGTGTCAAAAGCAACGGAGGCCTTACAGTGTGCAAATTGATTACTATAGCTTTATTGGATAATAGGATTCATATTTTGCATTAGTAAATCATAAATGTCCCATGAGGAGCAAAAACATCCTGATAAAGAACCACTGAACTCTACTATTTCAAATGGTTCCAAAACTTTCAGTTTGAGATGCTTAATGTCTCAGCAATTTTTTCAAAACACCTCTAAGGCCAAAAGTAGTAACTAGCATTTCAGCATATTAAGTACCTAGATCCAAACAACTTCATCAGTATTCATATCATAACAACTTCATAGCTATTTTTAAAAAGTAATAAGCATAACTGAAAAAAATATGTAGATATGACGGGGGGAGGGAAGTGAAGGAAGGGGGAAGAGGAACGAATAAGGGGTCATGGAAATCGACTATAATGTATATTGAGAAGTTAAAATAATTTTAAAAATGAAAAACATGTAATTCTATTCTTAAAAAATCTGCAAGTACATATGGATGGGATTTTTGTACCTGTTAAGCACTGCACAGCATCTCAGAGTTTAGCATCATATCAGAAACCACCTGCTCATATCTCAGTCACAGGGGTCTTCATGAGGTGCTTGATTTCCAATGTGACAACCACCAAAACCCAAATTCTTAGAAGCAAGATGTCATTGAAAAGAATGGAGCATCACCCATGGTGGAAACTGAATTGCTGCAAGCTCAGAGTTTACATGGTGTGTGGCCTTTGTCAAGTATCATTGTGTTTCTTCCAAAATTGTAACACACCTCATAGGGCCCTGGGTCACCTTGGCACACACTGGGGAAATGCATAATGAATGCACTTGCAAGGTGTCATTCAGCTCCTGCAGCCATGGGTTGAGTGTCTTTTCTGTGCATTGAAACATTTCTATAACTAGTTGCTGTATGTCTACTGTGTGCTGCATGCTGAGAATGCAGACATGGACTCCACCTGCAGAGAACTCACGACAGCTTGTTATGACATGCATATTTGCTATTTTAGCCTAACACCTGATGGCCATATTAAAGTGTGCCTTACACAGATAATTTCAGTGGTGGTGTGCAGCTCAGATTGCATAGTAGAGAGGATGGAGGTGTGATGACAGTTCGGGGTCTCCAAGCTCCAAGGCATTGTGAATGCTGGGTATTACTGGGGTAAATGCGCCTGCAGCAAGCTTCAGGAGAAAGAGGAATCAGAGGTGGGTTTCTAGCTGAAGTAACTGCAACCAGGTGATGCCTTGCAAAGATTAAGAATGTAATAGATGAGGTAGATGTAGTGGGGCCAGAAAAGAGAGGGCACTATGGTTCCTACATTCCTGGGAATTCAGGTAAAGGCTCCTGATGGAATCTTAAATTATAGTATAAAGTGATGAATATGAACATGATCGCCAGCATGATCATGTAAACAGACTCGAGGAGGTCTCAAGATCCGTAACCTGGTGAACCTTCATGAGAGAATCAGAGAACAGCAGAAGGCCAGTTGTTTGAGGGCAGGGAAAAGGCCAGGAGGAAATAGGGGAACTGTAGGATTTTCTATGCATAAACAAGGGAACTGCTTTCAAAGTCAGGACAGAGCTGAGACAAGCTCGAGTTGGTTTAGTTCCAAAGTCTGGATTTTCCTCTAAACTACCTTCTTAACATGTCATGTGCTACAGGGAGATGAAGAGGCTGAGAAATAAATAAAGATCATTAAACTAAGACTGTGTAAAGGAAAAAATCAGAAGCAACATGACAGACCCTTCATGAAGTAGACAGCTGTTGACCCGGTGGGCTGTCACCCAGTGACGAGGCTGAAGCAAAATGAAACTTAAATAGATTTTTACCATAAAATATAATCGATATCAGATGGCCAGTTATGTCCTAAAGTGCTTCATTATCACATTTAATTCTGAAGGCACATTAAAAATGTTATCCCATTTTAGGAATAAAAGGGCAGCTTTGGGCAGTCCTGTAACTTCCGTATGATCAGACACAGCAGGAGCAGACAAATTCAGGTGGTTCTAATTTAAAATTTATTCTCTTTTTTAAATTTTAATTTTAAAATACAAATGATAATTATATATATATTTATTAGGTATAATGTGATACCTTGATATATGTTTACACAGTGGAATGATTAAATCGAGATAATTAACACATCCATTGCCTAACATTCTTTATAGTGAAACCATGTAAATCTACTCTTTTAACAATTTTGAAACATATTTGCATTATAATTTGTTACACTTGCCATTCAGTGGGACAGACAGTTCTGTGACGCCTATACCTGTGTCTGAGACTTTGTACCTTTCATCAACACCGCCCCCTCCACTCCCCCCGCCTCTGGTACCCACCTTTCTACTCTCTACTCAAAATGTATTCTCTTAAATAGAACGCATGATTACCTCCAAATTGTGGCACCCCACTTGAAAAATGGGCGAAAGTTACACGTACACAATTTACAAGAATAGAAAGACAAAATATATTTTTTAATTGTTCAACCTCCACTGAAACAAAAAAAAATCCAAATTTAACAAAAAGAATGATTTTTATAGGTTTTAATCTCCAAAGAATCTATTTACAGGGAATATATAGCCTCATCAAGGGTGTACAGAAATATTCACCATCGTAAAATGGTTGTATGAATTGAATTGATACAAAATTTCTAGAGGGCAAGTGGACAAAAAATATTTATCCAGGCCTTAGAAATATGCAAACACCTTAACCCAACAATTCCACTTGTAAAAACTTGTAAAAATCTATCTACAGTGATTTACATCTCAGAATCACCTATAATCCTAAAAGGGAATAAAAAAGACAAGAAAAGGAAAAACAATCAAAACAGAATAGGAGCAATGTTTCCACAGGTTGGTTGATGTTTGTGTGTAAAGAGGACTAAATTCATGATATAAGGTTAAGTAAAAAGTAAAATTAGCAACAATTGATCTTCATTTTGTGAAAAGAAGGCTGTCTCTTATGCTGACGTCAAAGGAAGTTTATACCAAAATGTCGCTAATCATTTTCTTCCAGGGCAGGGGGGCATTCTGTGAAGGTCTGACCACTGTGGGAGAGTGGATGATGCTAGACCACTTCCCAAAGTGCCTTGGTGAGGAGTATCTGGGAAGAGAGATGGCACAGGAGGACATGTGTGGCACAAGGTGTCACCTAGGACAGTGCAGGACATCAGACAGAGACATGCCACGTCTCGTCAGGCTCCCGAGTCATATGAAATTGAAAATAAACTGCCGATGCCCTTAAAGTCTTTGGACTGTCATCTGGCTTCTGCAATCTAAAAGCTTAAACATCCTTAATCTATATTTTCAGTCTGTGGGCATAGGGCTGAAAGGAGATTTGGTTTAGATAAAGTTAGAAACAGCCAGAACTGTTTTCCACATACTTACTAACTGTAGTCCAGGTGAGGACAGGATCATGTGTATGTACATAGATGCAGAATTATAAATAAACCTATTAAAGAATGACTGAACTAGTAAAAAAGGTCAAGACCTGCTCGTCATGGTCTGCTCGGACTTTCATAACAAAATACCATAGCCTGGGTGGTTTAAACAGTGGTCAGGGGCTAGCCGTTCCAGATGGAAGTCTGGCAGGGTCACTTCCTGGGGAGGGCTCTCCCCCTGGCTTGTGGATGGCCACCTTCTCACTGCATCCACACATGCAGAGAGAAGAGCGCAAGTCCTCTGGCACCTCTCCTAATTGGGTCCTAATCCCATTGACTAGGGCTCCACCTTCATGGCCTCATCTAATCCTGATCACCTCCCAAAGACCCCACCTCCGAGTACTATCACACTGGGGGCTAGAGCTTCAGCATAGCAATTTGAAGAAGGCGGTAGGGCTCAGTTCAGTTCAGAACACTCCAAAAATGCTATAAAATTTAATTCCATATTTAAATTTTTTTTCAAAATGAAATTGCATGAAAACCAACAAAATGTACAGCTATCACTTCTTAGAATAATTTCCTATGTACATGGAATAATTAAGAAAACTTTGTAGGCAAGTGAAGGCTAATTTCCTTAGGTTCTGTTTGTGATTATCTAATTCCATTAAGATGGAAAAAGATTGTGTGTGTACTAGGGACTTATCTGTGAAATTTTGTTGAAATATTTGAACTTTTATTATAAAAATAAAGACCTACAGTTATTCTTAGGCTCCAAAAACGGCTATGTTTTGTTAAAATTTGCCTTCTCACAGCAGAGAGGTGTCGGGGAGCAGAGAAGGATCCAGCCACTGCTGCTGTTGAAACCTTAGGGTGAAAGTTTAATAAGAGCCAACTCTCTCTGACGGATGGAGTGAGGGCTTGGGGTCTGCAGTTACCCGAGGGTCTGGGCACCATTTAGACATGGCCAGGCTGAAGGGGCTAGCTTGAAGTATGAGTGGGGCCATTCTGTGAAGGCTGAGGAGAAGCACTCGACTCTCTCAAGGGGTGGACAAGAGGAAAGTGGGAGGCCAGGAGGAAGAGCACAGAGGCTGGGCCACATCCTTGCCAGCCTCCATTCTGCACACATGTCCACCTTCTCCCTGCTTCCTGGTGGTCTGCTGTTGAAGTTTACCCATCCGTATCAAGGGGATTAGGCATGGCCATGCATAAAGTACTAGTTAGTCCAGAAAATACTCTTCAAGGTAGTGTGCTCAGGTGTTCATAGTACACCAACACATCTTTTAGAAGTAATTTGGTCCAGTGAAACCAATTTGCAAATAGAGCAATCTGCTCGTGTGCAACAGATTGTAAAAACACCATGTGGTTGCTTCAGCCCTCTTCTGCTCTGTGCATCTATTATCCAACATAACCCTTTGTATTTATGTCCTCTGTATTTATGGCTTGTTGATTACATGCTCAACATATTCATTTATTTGCACATGAAATGATTCATGCAGAACATGACAATGTTAAATGCATATAACACAAATAGTAGGATTTTTGTGTTTTTAAGCATCTCAACTTTGAGTTGTTCTGACACACAAAGGCTGCAAGAAGCAGGAAAGTGTGACTGTGCCTGTCAAGCCTGAAGCAATTTGTTGAGAGTTGAGCTGAGCATGGGCTGTGCCAGATCTCAGTGTCTGGAAAGCAGCAATGTCACTGTCATGTGTTAAATTGTGTCCCCGACATGGATATGTTGAAACCCTAACCCCAGGACCTCAGAAGGTGACTGGATTTGGAGATAGAGCCTTTAAAAAGGGGATGAAATTAAAATGAGGCCCTCAGGATGAGCCCTAATCCAATCTCGCTGGTGTCATTATAAGGAGTGGAACTTCAGAAGCACACAGGGTCACCAGGCATGTGTGCACAGAGGGAAGGTCTTGTCCACAGTGAGAAGGCAGCTGTCTGCACACCAAGGACAGAGGCCTTGGGAAAAACTAGTCCCAACAGTACCTTTATCTTGGACTTCCCACATCCAGAGTGGAGAAAATAAATTTTTGTTGTCTAAGCTGCCCAATGTGTGCTATTTTGTGATGGCAGCCCAAGCAGACTAAGACAGCGGTTAATGTGCCAGTACTTGGAAAGCTCAGTGTAGTTCAGTAAAGTCCTGGAATCACAGAGCCTAATGCTTTAAGAGCCAAGACACCAATGCCTCAAGCCAGTGTTGGGTTAGTTATACCTGAAGAGTTGAAAACCTTGCCAAATCCCATACTTTCAGCTCAGGTCTCTGAGCTCCTTGTCCAGGTCACTTTTCCTTACTCGGTGCCCTGGGTTGAATAGTGTACCCCAAAATACAAATCCTTGTGGGGCCTGTGAGTGGAAATAAGGTCTGTGCACATGTAATCAGGATACAATGAGGTCATGCTGGATTTGGGTGGCCCTAAATCCACTGAAGGGATTCTTATAAGAAGAGAGAAATTTGGACACAGAGACAGAGTAGAAAACCACATGAAGATGGAGGCAGAGACTGGGGTGAGGTAGCTTCAAGCTGAGTAAAACCCAGGAATACTGGGGGCCACCAGATTTAAAGAGAGTAGGAAGACCATCCCCTGGAGCCTCAAGAGGGGGTGTGGTTGCAGACAACTTGACCACAGACTTCCTGCCTCAGAACTGAGAGAGAATAAATGTCTGTTGCTTTGGGCCATCTGGATTATGGCACTTTGTTACAGTCCCGTTGGGAAACGCGTGAACGTGGAATCAGACTTTGGGCTCTCAGTGCCTTGTTTGAGCCCTAGGTAGAGCCGTGGCCTGACTGCTCCATGGTCTGGCCTGGGAGAGTGGTCACTCACACAGCCCTGCTGGCCATCACCTTCCTTGTCCCTCAGGCCTAGCCTCCCATGTGTGTCTGGGCCTCTGCTCTCAGCTGGACACAGCCAGCTGCTGCTCCTGTTGGGGTCAGTAGTGCCCATGATATGTGACGTAAGGTGGCATTTCTGCCCAGCTGGGCTGGTAATGACGTCTTCACCACAAGGAGCAAGTGTGAATGGCTTTCTTCCTGTGCTTGGTTGGTCCGCCCTCGTGTTTGTGTAGCCTAACGTCTTTGGTATGTGTGCTCTACTTAAATTAGCTGGTTGAGTGCAACTACAAATCCTATGGAAACAAGCTGGACTGACAGCTCCTCCTTTGCATTCTGTTCCAGAGGCAGTGTGTGACCTGCCAAGGAAAACAGGATTGTGCAGAATGTCCCACTTTCCCACATGGGCAATGTTGCTTTGACTTCACTACATATATTGCTACAGGTTTTGGGCCACTTTTGAAAGTGCCTGTCCCAGTGCCAGGGATCCCAGCATCTCTTCGTTCACACTGACACCAGAACTCCACTGTCTCTAAGGGTTTACTAATATCTTTTACTGTTATTCTGCACAGCAGTCCCACGGGAAGAGTGAGGGGTGGGATCTCCACCTCCACTGTCCAGATGTGAGGCTGTTGATAAGAGGCGTGGGTTTGGCAGGCACGCCCTGGGATGTGGAGGAGTGACTACAGATTGAGCATCCTTATCTGAAAATCCAAAATTCAAAATGTTCCAAAATCCAGAACTTTTCAAGCACCAATGTGACACTCAAAGGAAATGCTCATTGGAGGATTTCAAATGTCAAATTTTTGAATAAGAATGTTCAACCCTTATGTATTCTGCAAATAGTCCAAAATCCAAAAGAAATCAAAATCCGAAATAATTTCTGGTCTCAGTATTTTGGATAAGGGAAACTCAACCTGTATTAGGGCTGCAAATCAGATGACACTCAGCGGCTGGAGAGCTTCACCTATCCCAGAGCTGCAGCTCCCCTCTGTTCCCTGTCCCTTCCGTCACAAGCACCACCATGATCCTGGCTGTAAGGTTTGCAAGCACTTTTCCTTTAAAAGCCTCTGAGTCAACATCATTGTGGTTAATTCATGGCTTTCCAGGGACTCTGACAATCTACATTTCAAAAGTCATGTTTAGGGATTTAAAACACCTGAACACTTGCATACTTTTTTATGTGGACAGCAACTTGGTCAGTTTAAGTTGAGTTTAACCAAACCACCAATAATATTTTATGCGAAGAAAGAGTTAGGGCAGCAAGAAATATCAAATGAAATACTACATTCCTGTGTCTATCAGCATTGATTTGACTCTTGAGATGTGTCAAGGAGAAACAATGTCATGTGAAAATGCAGCCAGGCAGAGCACACAGTTATGGATTTAAAGCATGCTTGGTTATTTGCCACTGGTAATTTCTATTTGAGATGCCAAGGACATAATGGGTGGTAGCTGACCAAGTTGCAGTGGTACCCCGCAGCTTCTCTTTTTGTCCTAGGCATCACCTACAATGCATTCTCATTTATGAAAACAAAGAGACTTTCATGTGAGGGGAGAGAAAGATAAAAGAGATTTTGCTAAATAATGGAAACTAAAAAATAAAAGAAAAATGAAAGCAATCCAGTTTGGTGCCTGATAAGTTGGGTTACATCCCAGCTGGCAAAATCAGAAATCTTGAATTCGGTCCTGGAGCCTAGGGCTCGTATTCAAAGATGTCCTCTTAAATTGGCACTTTGGAGTTGGATACAAGAGTAGAAACATCTCTAGTGACCTGTTCTCTGTATGTTTTCTATTAGAGCAGGCACATGAACACGAATTTGAAGTTTAATGTCAAATAATTAGAAGAATCTGTTTATGAGAGATTCTAGAGCACAGGATTAGAAGAGATAATCACCAGCACTAAGCCCAATAAAACAGAAATTCCACATGCAAATGGATTTAGATTATTAGACCATCCTTAGAAATCTAAGTAAACATAGTTCTGTCCCATCATATTTTAAGCAAAATATTTTATTCTTTTGTATACATTTACAGGTGTTGCAGAAAATAAAACAAGTACAGGATGAATGATCCAATGAATATCAAGTCTTATTCACCAGAAATTGGCATTTGAAATTCATTAAAAGGCTGCAATATGATTACCTGAAGAGGGTCACCAGGTACAACTGGAGGGAGAATAGAAGTATACAGTAGAGTATCTACAATTGCATCAAGAGGCAGTATGAGTCAAACAAAGCAGAGGTGGTGAATTAGAAAATGAGGATGAACTAAGAGTTGTGTTAAGACATAGCTTTCAGCAGACTTGAGAGCACAAGACCATCGCAGCTTTGTGAGAGGTAGCGCTGTTTCCTCCAGCAGCAGAGACACAGATTAGAATCTCCTCGAGGTCAGAGATTACACTTTTCTACGCTTTTCATCACTTTCTGAATATCTGTTCAGCTTTTCTGTTCTTTAGCATTAGACTTCTAGATGTGTTTTCAGAATGGGAATTTTGATCTGCATGACCATTGTGGCTGTGTTTCTATTTCACTCTCCAGCTTACAGGCCAGACCACGGCATCTGCCAGTTGTGACACTGGGGTTTTGTTGATGTGAGCCAAGAGCCTTCACTTCTTTGGTTTCCTTATCAATCTCCTTTTTCTTTGTTTTCCAGTCTTTGGGCTAATATGAAGCAGCTGTGAGTCTAAAGTTTTGTCTTGTTTTCTTCCAGCTTTTTTGCTGGCCAGGGAGACCGACGCTTGCCCAAGGTCGTGCATATCGTCTTGTGGTACCCTGTGCCTCTGTTCTCCTTGGGAGCCAACATATGTGTGTCCCTGCCTGTTCCTTGAGGTCCAGCAGGTCCTGGCTCTGTCCAATTTCTTGGATTTGTGTTTCTTCTGCTCCGTGAGGAGATATGTCTCTACTTTATTTTTAAAATCTCATTTATGGTTGTTTTGCATTAGAGCAGAGAATACATCAAAGCCAGAATGTACTGCTACAACTTGGCCATATTTTAGAAACAAAGACATTACTTTAACTTGGTAAAATAAATAATCAATTTCAGCACTTGGGTGCTTATGTTATACTTCTCAAAGATGACTTGAGGCAAGTATTCCAACCTTCCTTTCCCAATATTATTGAGAAGGCCCATTTCAGAATTTCTATTTCTTTTTTTCCTTCAGTGATATTCTGTTAGAGAATAAGTTCCCCTTCCTAATTGAACTCATTGTCCAGGGCCATAGTCTGGCCTTAAAATTCACAACTAGAAAGAACAATTTCATATCCATGACTTCATGAGGGGTGTGATGGATATCATAGGAAAAAGGCCACTTGAATGAGCCTAACAAATTCTGATATTCAAAACTGATATTAATGGTCTTTGATACTGCAAATGTGCAAAGTGAGCACTTTTGCTCACTTTGGTTAAGTTGATTGAAATTTGTAGCAATGTATTTTATGCATATTTGTAAGTTCGAAAGAAACTGGAACTGATGTTCTGACGCATCTTGAAAGGCATTGCTTGAGCAATAGTTATTTGGAAATAAATGAAGAATAGCACCCTTGGCATAGTAAGCTACTCCACAAAGCTTTTCATTTTTTGGAGTGTCATTCTTTCATGCTTGAGAGACATTTTAGGCTAGAAGTAGCTAAACATATACATTTGATGCAATACCTGCATGTCTGCCGACACCAGCGTGCACTGAAGAATTCACCTGCTTCTCTTACTGGTGTGCTCTTTTATCTGATAACACAAAACCCAAACCATCCTCCCTCAGAGTTGTTCTGAATCAGTCTCACAGCTATGCGCACCCCTTTTAATTCTTTGTGTCTAATCACATGAGGAAAATGTCCACTTCAAAGAAGCAACACTAAACAAATAAACAAAAAAGGACTTCTTATTTGAGAAATGAGTCCCTGAATTCATGTTTCATTTCAAGTAAGATGCAATTTCCGAACAGCATGGCATGAAAACAAAGAAAAATAAATAAATAAACAGAAAGCTTCAATAGTTTTAGGATGTTGGTTAGTTGAAATTTAAACAAACATGACTATTACAACTAACTCATGGAAAGGGACCAATAGTGGCTTTTGGCAGGGGTGCCTATGGCCAGCACAGTGTGGTGGGATTAACTGGCATTGTACAGGGCAGGGGGAGCAGGGCCAGCATGTCTGTGAGTGAGAGCTCCCTGGGGGACAACACAGCTGTGCTGAGGTGCTGGTGCTGGGCAGCGGCAGGCTGCAAAACCTCTTTGCCTTCCATGCCTGTCCAGGGCATCACATCGTGGCTCTCTTCTCATAGATGGTGAGCAGGGCTTCTGTCGAGCCCATCCCAAGGCATCTTCTGAGAGCCTGGCGTAGCTATGGGGCCAGAATGCCTTGCACTGGGGTATGTTAGAGAGTGAGAGGTGAGGCAGGAGGTCCCTAGAGTCATTGCTCAAAAGCTTTCATCAGAATAGACATTTCTCATAAAAATCCTGCATTTATATACAGAGATTAAACAACTTAAAAATGGATGGTGGATGGTGGGAGCCAGGTTTCTCAGTATTGAAATAAGACCTTACAGAAAGAAACATGATATATAGCTAGATAGCTAGCTATATAGATAGATAATAAATAGAGATGGGTAGATACAGATGGATATTAGATAGATATAGATAGACTGATGGTAGAGAAATATAGATGAATGATAGATACATAGATAGATAAATATAGAGAGCTATGTAGACAGAGATAGAAAGAAATAAATGAGAGATAGAGGACAGACAGTAAATAGACAGAAGTAGCCATACAGACATAGAAAGAGATGGATGAGAGATGGATGATAGATAAATATAGATATTCATACATGATAGATAGAGAGAGACAGATAGAGAAGAGAGGCAATTGGTGGATAAAAGACAGAGACAGAGATAGACAAACGATAGATGATAGATAGATGTATAGACAGAGAGCATCTATAGATAGATGAGAAAGTCGGATGATCGATAACCGGGGATAGTTGCAGAGATTGAGATAGACATGGAGAGAGATGACAGCACCACGAGAGACAGATATTTCGAGATGCAGGTGTGCACACAGTTTAGTCTACACCCACACATTTTCTGTTTCATCTGCTGAGAGGGCCTGGAAGTGATGTCCCCCATTAGCAACAAAGATATGCAGCACTTATATCCAGACTGCAAGACAGGCTTGGAACATCTTGGAGTGACAGAAAGTAAGAAAGTGACTTTAAAAAATTGAAAAGCCCCACATGGACGGGGTACATCAAAGGGACACAGGAGCCAACAGAAAGAGCACCTGGTGGCCAAGGCAGGAACAATTTGAGAAACAAAATCAACAATATCAGATTATAATTCAAAGTGTAAAAATTACCTATGAGTCCATACTCACATAGATATGTGTTTAAATCAATTAATTAATAAATGGGGGAGACGATACATATTACCTGAACAGAATTCCCAATATCTTATGTAGCTTGCCCCTCGGTAAGTTGTTTCCACAAAGTTCGGAATGGAAAGGACGGTTGACTCATGAGAAAAACATCAGACAAACTTTAGTTAAAGGACATTCTACAAAATACCTGATCAGAATTCCTCAAAACTGTCCAGATCATGGAAAAATAGGGACAATCTGAGAAACTGTTAAAGCCAGGAGAATGGTAAGGAGACAGGGTGGCTAAATGTAACGGGGTATCCTGCGTGGGATCCTGCGAGAGAAAAAAGGGCATCGTGGAAAAGCTAATGGAGTCCAAAAACAAGTGGGCATAGCTATTAATCCTGTGTCAGTGTCGGTCCCTTGGTTGTAACAAATATACCTTACTAATGAAAGGTGCTCACAGGAGGAGGACTGGGGGGAGGGTAGGCAGAAACTCTGCTCTGTAAACTTTTCTGTAAATCTAGCCTTATTCCACAATAAACAATTTACTTTACTTCACTATATGTAGTGGAGCTCCTTTGCCCTTTCTCCCTCCCATGTTGTTCTACCGTAACCTATGGCTGTCCTATTTGCCAGGTTTTTGGGGTCTTCTGAGGTGGCCCTTGAGATGCTGTGTGGCATGAGGTGTGTCTCCCCCTTGTCCCTGTGCCATGGGAAGAGAAGGTCAGGGGCAGTCAGAGAGACTCTGCACCTTCACCGACTCCCTTTTCTCCTGTCCAGGGCGGCGGGCACACACGGGTTCCCCAATGTGGGCAGGACTCAACCTAAATCCCCTTTTCCCTCCTGCTGAATCACAGCGAACCTTTGAAGGCAGCTCACACAAAAACAGTAATCATTTCTTGTTTTCACGAACAATGACTTTTAGACACTATTTCTACCTCAAAAATCCCCGATTTGTAATGTTTAGAGTTGTGTTTGAATTTTCTTTCATGTCGGCTTAGAACTAATGTTTCTTTGTAACTTTCTAAAAGATTTAGGATACAATAGTGTATTCTGAAAAGTAGGGGACATGAAACATTCTCAGTTGAAGTAGGAGGGAAAACAGTTAATTTCACTCCCGATGACAGTTTTTCAGTGAACAATGGTCTCCCGGAGTTGACACGAGGCAGTAATGAGGGAGGGTGGGAGAACTGAGTCACAGCGGCACGGCGCAATCACTGAGAACATCGACTGTCTTCCAGCCAAAATACTATTAATACGTGTGTCAGCCCAGAGAGTGGATCTCATAGTGTGTGCGCATTGGAACAGTTCAGGAGAGAAAATGAAGAGTATCCTCAGGGACAGACTTTTCTTTTTCTCCGAGAGAGTCTTCATTATTCAGGCATTGTGATACTTTTCCTTTATTTGTGTAAAGATTAAATTGCACATGATTTCTAATGTTTCTGCAACTCCAGCTGTCATAGGTCCATGACCTTCATGCACGCGAGATAATAGATACATCGTCTGCTGCTCGGGCTACTGCTGTTCCTCCACAGCCCAGTACTTCCCTATTGTTGTGAGTCGAAAGCAATTAAATAAAAATACAGGATAAGCCACCTCAAGGATCTTGAGACTTTCATATATATTTTTATGTGACCAAAGTTTTGCATGAATCCACGTGATTCTTTAGTGGAATGCTGAGAGCCAGAAGTGCATATGAGGAGCCCGAATCATGGCAGAAATGAACGTTATTGAGGAGACGTTCACCAGGAAGAATCGTGAGAATGGAGCCTCGAGAAATAAGCTCTTCACGTTTGAAACTGCTGATCCAGAGATGGCTAATGCACCCGTATGTGTTGGCACCAGCTCTAGAGTGCTCAGTTTCCTACCTGGCTCTTCCTATCTACATGTATATTTAATTAATATTTGAAAAGCTCATTCTGGGGAAAAAATAGAAAAAAAATAGTTGATTATTCCATCTTTTTCATGGTAGGGATATCTCTAGTAGTTAATATTTCAAAAGCATTGTCATAATAAATCACACATATTTAACTGGAGAGTATATGTCAAAATTTACATTTAAACAAGTATCTGACTCAGACAAAGTGGTAGTGCCAGTACCGATAATATTCAATTTCTGTTGAACCAAGAAATACCCCAATTTCTCCATCTTTCCTCACTGCTAGCATCTTTAATGCTAAGAGTAAAAAGAACCTCCCTCTAATGGACTGAGTAGCTTCCTCAACAGGGCTAGAATCCAATTTTCCTCTAATCTTTACCAGTTAATTCCAGGGGTTTCCCTCCAGAGGTCTCGCATCCACTCCCCCAAAGAGATTTCAAAGGTATCTGGTGCCCGTAATACTGCACTCTGCTCCTTCAGGGACTCAGCTCTAGTATTTTCAGTTTCCTGTCGTTTTGTAAATGCGACAGCCAGATAACACACCCCTTCCTCTGTCACTGGCCTCCAGGCCAGGCCAGACAGACCCCATAAGCTGATATCTGCAGAGCTACTACGAGTAAAGTGAAGGGGATGGGGAGGCCCGGAGGGTGAAAGCATTCCAGATGGAGGGGTTTGCACGTGCACAGTTCGGCAGCAGGAGCAACATGGTGCCTTCATATATGGAGATGAGGCTGGGGTGTCCTGAGCAAGGAGAAAAGCAGCCCCAGATGAAGCTGCTGAGAGAAGAGGGGGTGCTCACCTAAGGTCTTCAAGTTTTGTTAAGAATTTTGGTCTTATCCTAAGAAACTGGGAAACCACTGAAGGTTTTTGAGCAAAGACAGAGCACGAGCAGATTTTCCTTCCTGGCCTAGAATTCTGTTAGCAGCGTGGAGTCCGGATCCACAGTGCATGTGAGGATGGGGAGGGCAGGGCAAATGTGGAGGACCCAGGTGCCTGCAGAATCCTTAGACAAGTGCCCATGAGCCACCTGGGGTTTCGTGCTCAGGAAAGCTTTGACGTTTCTCCTAGAGGGGCGAGCAGACCCTGGTCAGCGGAATTCCACACAGGAAAATTCATATCTCAAGATAACACGGCCATTTGCAAATAGCATCTTGTGAGAGAGAGTTTTGAGTTCATTTCTGCCTTTTTCAGGACCTCCTGGTTCTCTACTGAGTCATGTAGCTTCCTTCTCTGTTCTTGCTGCTGTCATGGTCTTCACTTGAAGAGTTTTGCACTGGTTCTGGTCATCTGCACATGCTGTAAGGAATCACCACATGGGGTCCCTGACCGTCCTCATTGTAGAGGATCCTGACTCGGCAGCCCTGGCCATTCCTGCTCCATTCAAGTGACTGCTGAGGCTTTGGCCAGGTGCTTGCACCTGGAGGGTCGCCCATCCGCAGCAGTGGCCACCGGGTGGGCCTTCAGCTGGAGGTTATTAACAGCTGGCAGTCCACAGCTGTCCCTGGACGGGGGTGGGGGGAGGTTGTGAGGCTCCAGGCCAGACCCAATGATGTCCCCACTGGCTGCACTGAACCCCTGCAGACAACACCAGCACCGTGCATGGGGGGATGACCGCAGGCGCCACTGCTGAACACGCTGTTCGTGTTCAGCAAAGGCTGTGCATGCGCAGATGCTCCTCTCTGACTCTCTCTCTGTGCTTTTGCGTGGTTCTCCTTGCCTTCATTTGCCCTCAGTGCCCTGCGAGGTCCTCTTCCAGAGTCAGAGTGCGCAAACCAAGGACACAGCTTGCTGGCTCCCGCGAGCCGTGAGCGTGCAGGACGCAGGCTCTTGCTTTACTGGTTTTTCCATCTCAGGTGTATTCCCTTAATTGACATATGATGCAGCTTTTTTAAAAAGTATTTTTAAAATTATATATCAGGAAGTATCAAGGCCTAGCACAAATTTAGATAACTCTCCAAACCTCATCCATCACATTTCTATAAGTTCGGATTTGATGTTCTTTGCCCACCTCATGCAGGCCTGCAATTTGCTTGCCTTGGTCTCTGGTAGGTAAACTCAACCTGCCGATGATTTTCCTCAAGTCATCTAATTTCAAACCTTATTCAGGGACTCAGAAAATATAAGTATTTACTCCAACCCAAATAACAACACAAACACAATGAAAATAGACCCATTCCTTGTCCAGTGACCATATCCCTGTAGTATTTAAACATTCACAATTTAAATTAGAAACAAATTTTCCCCCCCAAAATAATTTAAGTCACTAATGTCATTTTTGACACTATTGAGATCCACACCAACCCTAAAAAAGATGGACCAAATAATTTGGAAATGGAAGAATTAAAACGAAGGACTGAAGATAAGACATTAGAGGAGGATAGAAATCAGAACGCCTGGGCTCTAACAACACACTGAGGAGCAGCTGTCCTCTGCTAGTCCCTGCATCCTTTGTTGGCACATGTTCCCAGACTTCACTGGTGTCCCCTGTACCCTCTGCTGGTCCCTCCATCTCAGAGGGCGTGGGTGCAGCAGGAAGCAGAAGCCCACGCCCCCCAGTGCCCACTGGCAGGGAATTTGCCACCCACCAACCACCCCCTTCTCCAGCAATACCAATTTATTTTTCAAATCTTAACTGAAAACAGTTCAAAATTAATAGAAAATTCAAAGTATACTCATTTAACTTTTGTAAGCCTATGTCCCTAAGCAAGGTTAAATTCAGTGGCACACTGAACAGTTTCAGTAAATGACTTTATTATATAATAATGGCAATACAGACACACATATGTAGAAAAGTTGCAGGATTTCTTAAGATTTACAATGTCCATTTAAACTTGACTGGGAAGTCTATTATTATAATTCTCTGTGTGTATGTATGTATGGGTCTGTGTGTCTGCATGTGTCTGTGTGTTTGCTTTGTCTGAGGGTCTATGTGTGTGCGTGTATGTGTATATATGGCTGTGTGTGTCTGTATGTGTATATGTGCACATGTGTATGCATGTATGTCTGTGTCTCTGTGTGGGTTGGTATGTGTGTGTGCATGTGCTTCTGTGTGTGTATGTGTCTGTGGGTCTGTGTGTGTATATATGTGTATGTGTGTGTGTGTGTGTGTGCATGTGTCTGTGTGAACTCTGAGGATATTTTCCCAGCCTATCGATCTGTCCCCTCCTCCCTGGTCTAATTTTTACTTGCTCCCCTCCTAAGATACCTGCCTCCGCTATGATTTCTATAGGTTTACTTCATTACCATGTATCATCTATTCCAAAGTCAAAGCTGGTCAATTAAAGACCAAAAAATAATAGCAGAAAAGTGACTAGCTGCATTTCTTCTTGGAAAATTACAAATACCAAATAGACAACCCTTCATTGTTCCCATCATGAAAAAAAGAAGTACACCAGGCTACTCCAAGGATTTTTTTGCTAATCAGTCATATCCATCTGCAGCCTTTGTTTAACCACTCTGTGCCACTGTCCTCTGCTCCACGCGCGTGTTTATCGTGGTCTCCTGAAAGCCCAGAAGCCCACAGGTCAGAGAACAGCATTTTGATGGATTATGGGATTGTAACTGTCCCTGCCAGTTGACAGCTTTTATTGGCTGGGAGGATGAGCCTGTAAACCTTTATATAATTATTGTATTAAAGGCGCTGTGCCTCTGTGTTGCTGGCGCTTGTTCAGGGATCAATGTGAAGATAATTTCAAAAATGAATAGTAAGTATTGATCGTCCCATGGTGGGGCCTTATCAGTGGCTGAGGCTGAGGGCTGCAGATTATAACTTCAATGTCATTTATGATGATATGATGCGTAAGGCCGAGGAGCAATTTAAACAAAGGGCTGATTTAATTCACAGTGGATTTTTGTAGTGTGATGGGTAATAAATCACAATCTATGTAATTTTTAGAAATGAACACATGTTGGCAGTAGTTCAGGGCAGTTCCTAAGAGATCTGAAAATGACCAGGGAGGGGAGACATCAGCCAAGGGCCCCCTCTGAATGATTGGGCTTTGCTTGATTCTGGCATTCACATGACCTTGGGGTCCCTGCTGGCAGCTGCTGGTTAATTTTCTTCACTGAGGACACAGTTTAACTTTCTATCTGTCTGCCAATTACCTGACATTTTCAACTTATCACCTTCTATTTTTTAAATGATTGGAGGCACATCCACATTTTGACATTTTTTTTAAAGCAAGTATTCATTTTGTTTGCTGCCGAGGCATCTCTCTGTCATCCTGATGTAGTATCCCTTATTTTTCTAACAAAAATTAATACCATTTACATAACCACATAAAGAGATTTTATCTGGCATTTTTTATTGCAATTTCCAAAACATCCCTAGTTAAATGCTATTAACTCCCAAATTTCAACCTTAGCTCTTAGATGTATGCTTGGAGATGTACAAATAGCGTCTTACAGAAATTATACTTGGTGGTACTTGCTTGAAGAGGGTCTTGCTCTTCAAAAACAAATCATTGTATAGTAAATCATTAAGGAATACTAGAATAACATGGACAGATCGATTAAGTCTCTAAAAGTAGAAAAATTGAAGCAACAAGCATGAATCTTGTTGATTTCAGCGATTATAATGCTAACAACATATTTTACATCCATTTGTTTCAGAGGAAGGGAATTTCAATATTTCAAGGCTATTGGATGCAGATCCCTAAGAAAGAGTATTAAAGGATTAAAAAACTAAAAATAGAATCCAGGCTGGGTCTGTAAGAGAGAAGAGTACTCCTAGATCCACACTGATGTTTAGGCAGAATCCAAGCACCAACGTTGTGTGTCCAGTTACCCTTCTGTCAAATCCTAACCCATTTAAGCTGCATTTAACAGGGGGAGGACCCAGGGCACATTGACCATGGGTAAATTAAGTAAACTTATATCCAAGGTCAAGTTTTATACTAAACGATTCAGACTCAATACATAAGGACATGTTACTGCAGTGCAGTTTTCTCAGTTTATAGATTTATAACTGTTGTCCTATTACCTGTCTGCAGCCCAGATTTAGACCTAATAAGCCTTAGCCCCACAGAGCCCCAAACGAGAAGTCTTACATGATGCCATCTCATGATTTCTTAGCTTATTACTTCTTTCACATTTTTAATATCCCCTATTTTCTAAAAGTCATCATGAAGCCCTAACCTTTCCCCTTGCACATCAATTCTTGGTAAAATAAACCTTTTATTTTATTATGAATAATTTACCTGTACCACTTGTCAAAGACAATTCCCCCTCATGGTTTACATGAGTGAACGTGTTCATTCTGCTTATTCATCCACTGTTCAACCTATTTGCAGAATATAATACTCGACGCTAATTATCTCGCCAACCCCCCATGTCTATTTCTCTGTTTCTGGGTCTGGAAGGCGGCCTTCTTGCCTCTTCTCAATTACATTACCTCTCACCTCGAGGAAAGCACTTTTGCTATCCTCTATATTCCCTCTTCAATTTTTCCCCAACCTCCTCCTAAAAAGCATCAACTTTCCTCCCAATCTATTACAACCAAATTACCTGTAAGAGACCTAAATGTAATCCCTGCAGTCTTGAGAGTAACATACACATTCCAATTATAAGTAATAATTTTCACCCTGTGTGCGTGGCCCCTAGCTGCTAAAACTCCATCCCTTCTGTTTCATGTGGTGGTCAGGAGTGGTCCTTCCTTGACTACAATTTCTCTTCTAAATATATTTGTTTAAAAATGTTGCTCTTTCTTCACATAAAAATATTGTGTCATCTAGCTTTGATTTTTGATAGTTTAAATTTTGACTTTCGATGATAAAAATGTTGAAATACATTCAACAAAACAGACATTCATTGAGCCCCTACTCTATGCTGGGCATGATGCTAAATCCTAGAGGCATGGCGATGGTAAGTGGAAGGCTCTACCTTTAAGGAGCTCCTTCTGCAGAATGTAGGAGACAGGTGTAAATGGGTAAACTACAGCACAGTCCTGCAAAGGTGACACTATGAGTGCTATACATGCCAGGCACAGGGTCCCCATGGTGACAGTATTTGATTCTCAGAGAAGAGGGAGATGAGTGAGGTATGAACAATCACCACGTGTTCACTAGCAAGACAATGGGAAAGGCATTCTTTTAAGAGGGAGCCACGTGTAAGAAATGGTGACATTGTAAAATAGTACATAGAAGAAAGGAAGAAACAACAAGGGATAGAACATCTGGGGAATGTGAACCAACACTGGAATTTGTAAAAATGGGGAAAACATTTTTTAGGAACAAAGGTTATTTTTAATTCCACTGTTTCCATATTCTGTTGTTCTGATGAATTATCCATTTAATAGCTTCCTAAGTAATCATTTTGGAAAGTTATACCAATTAAATACTATAGACTTTAAATTTTCCCCCATTTAAGGCCTCATTACCTCCTGTAATAGACATACAGTTACGTTTGCAGCACTGTACTGTACTTAAGAACCAGAGCACATTCAATGAGGAAAACGCCTTTCAAGTTGAGAGTTTTCTAATGTTTTCTAACATTTCTAACTTTTCATTTCTCGTGTGATAGGAGTACAGGTGTAATTAACTGGCTTTTCAACCTGAATGTTGTTTTTCCTCTCTAAAATTGGAAATGTGAATTATGTGAAAAAAACCTTATGGTGTATCTTTTATGTGCAGTTCATTGTGGCTTGTGTTAATTTCAGTATACTCTTGATAATACTTTCCTGGTAGGACATGTGACAGGAAGAATCTGTCCTGAAGGATTTATTTAATTTCAACAATTATAATAATTAAATCTCAAGGCATGACTGTAAATAGAAAGACAGAAAAAGTATAAATCCTTCAAGTGACTGGCTTGCATTATAATAATCATATTTATGTAATGTTTTATGTCTTAAATGTTGCAGTCCCTCTTATTTTTGCAGTAAGGGTATGGAAGGAAACCCGTTATTCTACTGTTGTTAATAACAGGAATGGTCCCCATCTGTTGAATGGCTCTGAATATGCACTGGACACTGTGACATTCTGTGGTGTACTTACCATTATTATTCCCAATGTGCAGATCCATATATAGAACACGCAGTGGTCACCTGTCCAAGGCCACACAGCTCATCGGACTGGAACGAGATTCTAACTCAGTTGTACTTGACTCCAAAGCTTATGTCTCAAATCAAATCAGAGTCTCCAAAGACATCAGTTTTCTCTTGAGTGGATTACAGCCTGAACAACTTTAGAGAGTTAGGTGTTTATCCTGTTCTTTTGAGGCCTTCAGCAAAGGAGATTTTGTTATATTTCTCCATTATCTATTCTGAAAATTTCAACTCTCATATTTGGGAAAAAGGGCAACAAAATTTTACCTTATGTTTAAATGAGAAAATTAAGTATATTTTAACTTTCAGCCACAGACTAGCTGCTGACCTTGACAGTCTTGAACTTCACCCTAGCCCTGTAAAACTGAAAGACAGCAAAGGCTGAGTAATCCCCACCCTTTTGTTTTCCTGGAAATGTCTCAGTACAAGGAACCACTGACCCCATCTGGTTTAGATAAGACACAGTTTGACACAGATCTTCCCAAGCCCTGTCTCATGAGCGATGAACTGCCTGCTTGTCCACACCAATGTATCTGACAAAATGCTTGTGGACCAAACATGGGCTATGCATCATTCCTTCCCCAGGTATCCCCGCCCCCATCCTAAGCCAGCAGACGGCCCCTCCCAAGAACAGACCAACCTCAAGGACCTACCATGGGTTCATCCCTCATCCCCACACCTGTTCTTCCGGCTCTGTGCACTTCTCCCTATAGAAGAAAAACCCTTTGCCTAACCCTTGAGACACTCACAGACCTTATATCAGAGCCTTCTTGTTGCAATAGCCCCCTCCTCAGATCGCCCTAGTACCCCCCGCCTCACAATATTCCTTCTGAATATAGTCTCTCCTTTCTAAGTCTGGATTTGCTTTTTGTCAGACACCAGTTATTATCAGTACAGAATACATGCTGACTGCTCAACTGGTCCAACATTTATTAAACAAACCGTTTCCTCTCCTCCAAGTTAAATGATCCCAATTCTACCAGTGCAACACAAACGTACACAGATGCCTGCTGTCTCTCTCTTTCAAAGCTTCCACCAATAGTTAATCTGATAGATTTGAAAGAGAAGACTTCTGGGAAAATTATTTCAAATGGTAACAAATTTTGCTCATGTTAAAAGGTAAAAGAGTGAATGGTTTTGATGTATTATAAGCTCTATACAATTTAATAAACTGTTGTGCCTACTTTTTTCTAAATGTTTACCAGTGGGCGTGTAAATAAGGAGATCAAACACTATGACTCCAAGAATAGAGGCTGAATGCAAGTTGTCAGACAAGCAGCGTTACGGGCACTACCTGAGCCCGAGATGGGGACCCTGAGCCCTGCGTGTGTGTGAGCATGCACACGCGCGGCTCCTGCTTATTTGTGTTAGTGGACGGGGTCAGAGATGCGGATAAATCAATGTATCCGACTATTCTAAAATAATTACTATTGATCTATGGAGGACTGGAATTCCTGCCTTTATATTTGAATATTGATATATATGACACCCTGGAAACCCAGAGTCTTTGAAGTAAAATGATGGTGACACCTTCTAAAAATACCCATCTCCAATGCACTCACAGAGGCACTGGTTTCTGAATCCCAATCTCCTCTGTTCGCAGCTCTCCTCCAGCCAGCAGAATGGACCAGCTCTTAGAATGTGCTAGAACTTTATAAGCTACGGTTCCTGCTAGAAATACATGACTCATTCAAACAGGACAATTCAAGGTGGCTTTCATAAGGGCCTATCCACACAAGTGGGGGTAGGTTATAGGGACCACCGTGATACTCTCATTGTGGGGCAGGTGCTCCTTCCAGGTCTGAACAAGAGGAACAAGGGAAGGTCTTACTGGGACCTGCTCTGAGAGGGGAGGTGTGGAGGGTAGGCCCACACGGGCTGTGCTGTCCAGGTGAGGGGCGCGGCTGCCTTGTTCCCACAAGAGAGGGTGGAGGAACAAGCACCCTCCTCAGTCGCGGGGTCCCCACTGGCTGAACCAGGGATAGAGCCCTTAGAATCAGCCTCTCCGGAGACAGGGCAGGGGGAATATCCTGTTGATACCTCCAGGGGTAATTTTAGGAGCAAGTATCACTCACTGCTCCAGGAAATGAAGCAGTGGCAGGGTCCCGAGACTGATGATAGAAGGACATCACAGAAGCATAAACAAAGCCCACACACCTTGAATGTGAGGGAGGTGGGTGACTTGCTGGAGAAGGTGAACTTCTAGATGCTTGTGACATCAGAAGAATCTCAGTCCAGCTGAGGGGACTGCCGTAGTGTCTGTGGAAGGACTCCCATGAGTAGAAGGCAATGTGGCTGAAGCGCTCCCAGAGGCCTGCAAAACTGCACTTTGCAGCCAAGACAGGAGCATCAGGGTGTTTAAGCAGGAGGTGTGCACGCTCCAGGAGGGGTGCTCAGCAATGGCGTTCAGGGTGGATGACAGCGGAGTGAAGCTGCTAACAGGACATACAGAGGAAAGGTCTGGGTTGAACTACTGCAGAGGTAAACAATGCTGGAGACATTTCAGGAAAGAGAAGACTGAATTTTGTGACTAGTTAGAAACAGATTCCAATGAGGGGGAGAGGAGACAAAAAACACTCGATATTTATATTGACAGGTCATGAACCAGTAATAAAGAGGGGAAGAGAGCTGGATTAGGAACAATTTTGAAAGAGATACAGATAAGGTTTAATTTTTTTTTTTTAGAAGCATTTGTGATTATACAAGAGTATGTCAAATTGTTCGTGGAAAGATTTGTATTATCTTTTAGTTCTATTTTTCCACAAACTTTTTGAAACACCCTCAGATTTTAAATGATCTGCAATATATAAGAAAGCAAAAACAGGAAATTAAAAATGACCATACATGACTATAACCATAGCTTCTAAGAGACAGCCACTGCTTTTTACCATTTTTAATATATTCATTTGCTGTTAAATATCATGTAGTTGTTTGTTGCAGATATAATTTTCTACATAGACACTGCATAAACCCATGCCTGACACATAGAAGGGCCCGAATAAATCTTTCATCTTACAGATAAATTTCCTTTGCAGAAATTTAGATTATATATATACATATGACATTATAACCTGTTTGCTTTAAGAATATGCTTAACTTTTTCTATGCTATTTAATAAGCCCATAATATTCCACAATGTTTTGACCGTAATTTTTAACTAATCTTTGTCATTGAGGATTTTAAGTTAAAATTTTATTACTATAAATATGATAAATATTTTATAGAGAAAACCTTGTTGTATTTATAATGCTTTGTTTAGTATAAATTGAAATTTGTCCTTGTACAAGTCAAGCTTCAGCTTTTGGAAGTATTCTCAGAGGAGTTGCCTAGCAGGCAGCAGAAACTCATCTGTATCATGAAAAAATAACTTAAAATACCAAATCTACATTTAATGTACCTAATCTTCCAATCTCTATTTTTTTTTTCTTGGTGAAAAGTCAAGGAAACCCAGACAGTGGTTAATGACCTGAAATGAGGTGTGCACATAAGGAGAGGAAAAATAGCAGCCCTTGGAAAATGCTCACCTGTGGATGTGAGAAGAAATAAGAAGACATAGAAAACAGACTGAGAGGCAGGTTCCACAGGTCACATGGAAAGAAGGAAGCATGAAACATCTCAGTGAAAACTTTGAGCCATTTCTTTTTGCTCTCTTGCTCAGGAGAAGGTCCAGGCTGGGAATACTTACTTTGGGTTGTTAGGAAATGGGTACTGGTCCTAGCCAGAGGCCAGGAGGGCACTGGCCACCGAGGTACAGAATGAGGGGACAAGGTAACATCAGGATAAAACCAGAGCAGCCACGTGTGAGGACCCAGCAGGGCACACACTGAAACAGCACAGAGATCATTTAATTAAGCACATTCAGAGCTTAAAGTAATTTGCCTACATAACATTTTCCCACAAAGGGATTTTTGATACCCTTGGATGCACTGATTTCTAAGATGGTGCCACAGAGACAGACCTCAGCCACTGCCTCCTCTTGGTCCTGCTTATTGATATTCTTCAATGTGTAATGTGTGGAGCAGAGCAGGGAAACTGCATGGAAGTATTCCCTCCTCTGAGTACAGGAGCACACAGATGGGAGCAAGCGTCTCCAGAAGTCAGGTGAGCAAGAACTGAGCTGCAAAACTTTGCAGAGGAGCAAGTTCAAGAAGACAAGTCCTCTTGCTTGTCAGTTTAAATCTTAGGTGAAGAGAGAGCTCACTGCAGCTCGACAAACAGTATTTCCTGCTGCCAAGACATGAATGAGCTAATTGTGTTTTAAATAGTTCACCTCACAAAGAATTTTCTTTCTTTATGTGAAAAGAGCTGTGATTTATTAATTTTCTTTTCTATTATTTGCTATAGACTTTCCTAGCATCTTCCTCATAAATCACCCCTCTATTGAAACTAGTATCAAAATCACAATGTAACTAGTGTAGATTGTAGGGCATGTGTGAAAAAAACAAGCACATTTAAAATATCTAGGCAGCACCCTTTCAGGAAACAACAGAAGGGAACCTTTACCAAGGAATTCCAGAATAGCATCTCTCACTTTGGCAGACAATCCAACATAAAAGGTGACACCACTGGGCAGCAGGCACTTTAAAAAGATGGCTGGAAATGCTGCAAAGAACTAAATTAGTAAAGGAAACTTAATTATCTTGCCTCCAGCCTTCCTCTGGTCAGTATCCCAATTGAACACAGACAAAACTCAGCATTTTTGTAAATGCACTGCTTCAGACTTTGAATGATTCTTTTCTTAACCATCTATCTAGAATTGTATTGGCCTTTTTTCTTTTTTTTCTTTTCTGTAGATTTAGAAAAAGTAAGTATCACATTATAGGCATTAAAATATAGATATCCATTCCCCTTTGTTTCTTAAGCAGCCGATTTTGATTTTATGTTTTTCCATCTTAAAAAATAAAGAAAATGAAATTTTTAAAGAAATACATTATAAGGTATGAGCAACACACTTACACACTTATCAAAATACTGACAGGTACTCTGCAATATTACCCAGTCATTTCATTCAGAAACATATCCACATGAATGCATCATAATATAGACAGGAGAGAACAGTCAAGTCTGGGGTATAAATATTATCAGCGTACAGAAAATATGATTGAAGTCATTTCTGGAAAAGATACATTCATGAAGAAGGACGGCTAAAGAGGAAGAATCCCATTGTCTTTGAGCTTGTAAATTTGCTATTTTACAGTATTTTCAAATTGTCTTAAACCCTCTTTCACATGGAAAGATACTCGTCAGGAATTGCCTGCCATTCCCTTGTTGAGTCATTTCTCTCTGACTTTTGCACTGAACTTTGCATTTAAGGAGGTAGATTCCTCAATGTTTGACCGTGTTGCTGCCACCTAAAGAGAAGCGAGTTGTTGGGAAATCACCCTTCCTAGCCCCTTCTTCCCACCCAAGTTCAGCTGTGCAATCATGTCACACAGTCACACGGGTGCGTGGCTGGGTAGTACTGGCTGCAGGTGTCCGGGGAGGGGTGAGGTTGCCAGGGCAGTCCTGAGCTTCCACGGCAGGGGCTTCCACGTTCCATGCTTTCCAGAGGTGCAGCCGGCTGGCAGGCCTTCAGCTTCATGCCACTGTGGGCTTTTCATTAATGCAGCTTGTCAAATGTAAGGTTTTTAATTATTAAATCATGGCAAACTACGTGGACAGACCAAACAATGAGCAGCAAAGGGAAGAAAGCAAGCTGAAGATGGAAGAATGTCACCTTTTAATCAGCCAGCTTCATAATGAGAAGACTGCAACGTGGACTGATGCACTGATTACTTAAGAAAAAGCACTAATTTCAGTGGTTAGAAGAACATTTATTAAGAGGAATACCATTGAGTTCCTTAATTTTTGCCTTTGTAAGCTTTAGCTTGCTTCTGAAATCTGATAATTAACTTTTTATATATCATATATTTGAAATAGTTTGTGAAGGCTCTTACATGAAAGAATAACCTTTTAGATAATGTCCCTCTAGTTTTGTTGTACTCTGAAAATCACCTTATGTTTTGAGGCCCCCCCAAAAAAACATGATTAGAAATATCAAAATAAAAAATTACAGCATAGAATTTTTTAGGGTAATAGTCATTTTTCTGTAACTTGGTGTATAGTTCTAATTTACTTTAAACTGAAAACATGTGTAGATAGGTACACACCTCTGTAGTTTTGTACACTTAATGTGTACCCAACTCTCTGCATCTCAGCCTCTGCATGTGTACTTTGTATACTTCTCACACATATGAACACAAAGCAGATGCATACATAAATACAAATCACCAAGTGTGGCTGTCTGTTGATCTTCAGATGTAGTATTTGTCTGTCGGCAGAACACTGTGTGCTTGCCATATCATTACTAGCTCAGGGGGAATCATTCAAACCAATGCAATTTACTCAATATTGGTCAGTTTGACTCCTGCCCTCGTCCCTGGACAGCGTCTCCTAGGCAACCTGTGCTGTGTGTGAAGTCAGGATGTGCCTGTTGGTCTCATCTGTGACAGCTTGGTAAAGGCGTCTTAACATAGCCTGGTCTTCTCACAGAAAATCAGAAATCCAATAACATGCTATATTCTGATGAGATTGGTATTTATACAAGGAAAAACACAATTGGGGCATGCTTTCTAGGCTCTGCATAGGAGCTGCAGGCCCTTGGTTAGTTTCTTACATATATCATGAAATGTGAGTGACTGTCTTTGTTGTTTTGTTTTGGGGGGAAGAGAAGGAGTTAGAAATGTTTTATCACCTGTTTGTGAAATTACTACATCTGAAATGTATGAGCAGATCCAAAAATGGACAAAATGAACCAGAAAATATAGTGGAAAATACTCTTTAGAAAATGTCCTAGAATATTTTCAGTTTTGTATTTTGATGCATTTTCTTGTGTATGTTTAAGGTCACAACATGATGTTATGGGACATGTACAGATAGTAAAAGATTACTGTAGAGCAGCACATGAACAAGTCCACCATCTCACACGGGTGCCCAGTCTTCACTTCTGTATTTTAAATGAGCTAATTACTGAGAAGGCATGCTGTGTGTGTATAACCGAGAAACCGCAGAAGTCGGTCGTCTGTAAACGTGGTAAGTCATGCCTGAACCCTGGGGAGAATCCTGAAAATATTGTTGATGCAGAGGCTACTGTTGCCTATAACTCACACTCAGTACCACTCATTTGCGGCTATAACACATTTCCTAGCAAATGGTAGGCAGATCCGAGAGAGTAAATTATTATGGACTAACAAGCTTGATTCGTTCTTACGGAAAACGGTCAATCAGTCAATCATCTCACACATATCCCCAGATTTCATGTGAAAGAGACCTACCTCAGCTCATGTTGTACAACTTGCTTTAATTTAACATGTCCTTTTCTTTTCTGAGATTTAGCAGTCATGTTCGTTTTCATGCAAGACAAAATAGTATTTGAAGAATATCCCTGGAGTCCTTGTAAGCAAGAGGAACATGTATTCAATGCCCAGAAGCAGAACATGTTACACTCCACACACCCAATAGCCTGTCCTCATTTTAAAAGTTCAAAAGTGAAGAGAGAAATGTGATGGAAGACAGAGAAGGGATGGGGACAGGGGAGGTTAGCTCCTCACGTGCCCATTGAACAACCACGCTAAAGTTTCCTGGAGAAAAGAAGTCAACAGCTCTTCACAAAGGTAGTCAACAGTGACCACTGCCTGTAAGGACAAGAGTGGTCACCAGAAGGCCACCTGTAGTCAACCGTAATGACGGAGGCAGAGAGGAGGGTAGTTCTTTCACAATTAGAAAATCTGCTTAGTTTTTAATGGTGTGAAATCCCATTGTTTCGATTCTCTGCTAAGGGGCAGCAATTCCTGTGTGAATTTGAACACTGTCTACTCTTTCTGGTGATGTCTGATGTGTATAAAATGCTGGGAGTTTGAATGTAAGAGATGTTGCTAAGCCACATCGTGACTGCTCAGGTGAGTCCTCAGACCTGCAGAATTTTACGCGGGTCGTTTTCTCTTCTTACTATCTCACATTTTCAGGCTCTGCTTCCTCCGATCACTCTGCTCTCTCTTTATCCTGGCACATGTGTTATTTTTGCCCACAAGGAACAATCTGGAAGGAGGGCATATGCGCCTGTGGCCCCATGGCCTCCTGAGGCTCTCTGGTTTCCGGAGGAGAGATTGTTGCCATACTATGGATGAGGGGACCCCCGGGGTCAGGTGGTACCAGGCTGCCTCTCTAGTCTTGCCCCCTGCCCCAGCCCCTTGTCCATCTTTCCTCCCCCGGAGCATTGCCCCTCAGCCTGCAATGCTCCCCACTTCCTCCTAATGCCCCATCCCCACCCTAGTCTCCCACAACTTCCTGTGCTTCTCCTCCACATTTGCACAACTTCTGTGCTTTTACTTTGTAATACACATCATCATGATACGACTTAATTGATGGTGTCCCTCACTTCCAGACAGCAAGCTCTGCGGGGGAACAGGCGGCCGTGCTCACGGTACCTTGGTGCTATGCCCAGCAGCTACACAAGACAACACGCAGCAGATGCTCAGCAAAACCACAGGGAACTGATCCGTGTTTGCTCTTCTCCCCCTTTTCTCTCTTCCCTGCCTCGCAGCTTCCACTTGTGTATGGTGTCTGTTTTCTAATACCTCTGCTGGTCAGACATGCTTACACTAAGGTCCTACTTAGGGCTGCTTTCTGGACACTTCTGTTCATTCTATTCAGGTGTTAATGGCATGATCCCCCGTGTTTCAAAGTTAAATTTCCTAAGATGGCATGGCGGTGTGATTGGCTGGGCCAAGGATTCAGCCGGCTAGTGCCCCCATGGGGAGGCAGCACTGATGTAACTGTTACTAAAGCTGGTCCTGGAAGTGGAAAAGACTGGACAGTTCTTCTTCAAATACCTACACACTGACCAGGTGGTGACCAACCTGCCTAGTAAAGTGTCAATTCACTCTACAAATAGTCATTATTTGTTTTATAATAAAAATAAAGAGGTATGTGTGTAATCTCTGCACATATATAAAAGATGAGTGGTTTTTTTTTTTTGTTTGTTTGTTTGTTTTAAGCTTCCCGTGTATAAATAGTGCCTTATGCCTCTATTTTGTTAGAGGCCTTATTTCTTTAGCTATGTTTACCACTGTTATCAGGATTTAATAACAAAACAACAAATAGCTTTTGGAAATTTTTCTGTAAATACAGCCATGAGAGTTACAGTGAAGAAAAACATGATCTTTGCCCTCAACAAGCTGTTATTTTTACTATTAATTTTACTACAAATACAAATTGCACCGTTCTTCTAATTATTTTCTTTTATGCATTACTCTAATTCCTAGTGGGAATAAAAACTTCCTCTCTAAAAACCTTATGTTGATAAATTTCTGCCTGTGTACTTAAGGGCAGCCATACTTTAAGAAAATCAAGTATGTATATATATATATATATATATATATATATATATATATATATATATATATATATACGTATTCATGGAGGGACCAAGTTCTTTGAAAACAGAGCCTTTTAACTAAGGGTGCACTGAGCCACAATTTCCCAGCTTAATCCTTTCTGCAAAGTAGTCATAAAAATCCAATAAAATTACATAGCACCCATAAAATTATAGAAATTGTTCACAAAATCTTACCTTCAGAGAAACCCATATATGAATCATACACAATTTTGTATGCACACAAACACTTGGTCTTAAGAAATGGGCAATTCATTATTTCTAATAGAAAATGGCCCCAAAACTCAGCTGTACTCTAGCCCTGCTGTTACCATAGCATCACTGGTTATGGAAGTAACCAGCTTCAGGAAAGTCCTGGTACTGGGAAAACAAAAGATAGAATGTGTAGTATGTTACATCATGAAAGGACGTTATAAATCCTCTATACCAAATGTGGTCCAACTATTATCTACAAGCAGAATTCATTCTTGCTACAAAATTTGATATGGAAAGCACCTGAGGGATGGTTTGGGGAGCCCATCCCCACACACTGCCTACTTGCCGATGCTCCTGACCAGTCCCTGAGACCAGGACACTGGGGCCAGCTCAGGTGACCAGCACTTTGCCAACAAGAAGTCTATGACGGTGTATTAGTCCATTTCTGTTGCTTATAACAGAATAACTAAAACTGGGTAGTTTATAAAGAAATGATATTACAGTTTTGGAGGTTTGAATGTCCAAGGTCTAAGGGGTGCCTTTGGTGAGGGCCTTCTTCTGGTTGGGAACTCTCTGCAGTGTCCTGCGGTGACCAGGGTGTCACATGGTGAGAATGGGATGAGCAAGAGAGCTAACTTCTCACTCGCTCTCTTTATACAGCCGTCAGAACCACACTCATTACTTCATGAATGGTTTAATCCATTCATGAGGATATAGTCCTCGTGATTTAATCACCTCTCGAAGGCTCCACCTTTCAAGTACCATAATTGGATTTTCCACTCTCTTAACACTGTTACAATGGAGATGATGTTTCCAATACAGAACCTTTGGGGGACACATTTGACCCATGGCAGACAACAGAGGGATAAGTTCAATCTAAATGAGACCGTGACTGCCTCAGGCTCACATGCCAGCTCTCCTGCCTCCTGTCAAGGAAGCTTCTAGACTTGGACTTAAATCCAACAGCACTTTTTGATATTACATTTCTAACCTTGAAGTTGATACGACAAGCAAACAGAAAGAACACTGTTGGGGGGGAGGGGGGAGGGAGAAGGGAGGGAGGTTTTGGTGATGGGGAGCAATAATCAGCCACAATGTATATCGACAAAATAAAACTTAAAAAATAAATAAATAAATAAATAAATAAAATAATCTGATATGACATTTCTAAAATTGTAAGCAAATAAGTAAAGTTAAATTAATAAAAACAAATGATAACCTTAAAAAAATTAAATAAATAAATAAATAAATAAATAAATAAATAAATAAATAAATAAATAAATTGCTCTAGGCTTTAAAATGTCATTTGACACTTTTTAAATTCTATCATTTAGAACATTGTCTATTTTCCATTGTAGTCCTTATTATGAGCCAAATGTATAATTTTTATCTAATGCAAGTTATGTTTTTTCCTATCACAATTTACTCTTGATTACTGTTAAGTGCTCATATTTTCTCGAATGGGTTATTTATCACTTCTTTCTCATTATTTTGAGGTGGTGGGACATCTTAACTCATGGCAAAGTCTCTTGGGTCTGACAGTCTGGGGTTGAAACCCTTGTCTGCCATGGAACCCAGGCAGGTTTTATCACTGTTCTCTCATTGGCAGTATGCAGATATTTACCACGTCGTTGACATGCACACCATAAATGTCACACATCAAATGCTTAAAATTAATTTTTGCAATAATTCCACTTCTCATGTAATTTTCACATCCAAGTATTTTTCGTTCAATGTTTGTAAACATTTTATCTGGTCTTTATCTTTCAAAGCTTTTGTTTTTAAAAATCCCATCTATGCTTACATTTTACAAAATCTTCACTATAATTTTATTGTTAAATAATTGTTCAAAACGCATGTTGGAATTTTATTTAAATTATCACTTTTTAAAACAAAGATACCAACTTTGACAACTACTTATAAGTCAATATAAAATATTGACTGAAAACCACATTCATATTTAGTAATCAGTCAAGCCCATCAGGTGTTTATGGTCAAAAACCAAATTATGTGATTTGGAGGAAGAAATGTTCTTTCATGCAGCTTCCTAAATATTATCCTCATAAGCTGAAGTTGTTATTTCCTGAGTTCATTCCTAGACAAAAAACTAATCCATACCTTAAGGATCTATTTCAGAAAGATATGAATTCTGTGATCATAACATCACTTAGTCCTGAAAATGGTTAGGATGTCCTTTGTTTTTCCAGACTCCCTCTTTGTCAGGCTCACTTCCATGGATCCTCTGTCCAGCTGTTCTGGGCTACAAGGACAGGAAGCACGTGCCATGTGTTTGCAGTGATTGGCGACTGGAGCTTCAACAGCTCGCTGGACAGACAGCAGCCCGAGTGTGCTTTCCAGGATGTGAAATCCAACGGCAAGCAAACAGGTGGTGTGCTTGCTTTGATCTCATGTGGTCAAAATTAAGGATCTGTATCCTTTAAGATGAATATTATCCTTCTACACTAGCACTGGCTTTGGTCTACATTAGTCATGGTGTATCTTGAAGTTTAATGTGATGTGAAAGGAGGCTGTCCTTTTGTTGATTGTCTTCACCCACCCAAGGGCAGCAACGCGGCTCTGCACCATGGTCTGGTTTGGATCATCTCGCCCAAGGCTCCCTCCCTCAGCCCTTCCCTGCCTCTCCCCTAGGCTCCTCAACCCCAGCACCTGCCGCTATTTGCAGGCATGTCTAATTCTCTCTCCTTTTGAATGGAAAATCTTTGATGGATCAGACCTGGCCTGATCCATTTGTGGACTTTCTCTGCAAATGAATGACAATGCTTTAAATATTTTAAAAAGCATTTAATGAATGCATTAAATAATCATTCATAATATATATATATACACATATATATTCATACATATGTCAGAATATATAAGGTTGACATTTAAGATGAAATAATTATTAACCTTTTCAGGAACATAAGTTTAGCATTAACACTTTAAGACCCTGGTAATTTTTACTGTATGCTGAAAATATTTCTAATGTACACATTGTAACTTTCAAAAGCTTATGAGACACTCAATTAATTCCTATTTGGGGGTTTAATCACTTATGGTTTTGTGTGCCCTGGTATTATTAATAGGGTTCTGGTTAGAGAGATGGGAGTTAATAAGTGAACATGATTCATTAAGATGCTACAATGCCTTCTTTCTTATCATGAGAAGTAATGGTGGATAATAAAGGATAATAAAATTAAATTAATAAGTAGAGTACTTCCACTAGAAAATGAACTATCTTTGCATTTTTCTGTATTTCATCTTGTCATTGCATAAAACACTCCTACAGAGCCACATGTGCTGTCTGAGATCATAATATGGAATGTTGCTATGGATTGAATGTCTCCCCCAAATCTTCATGTATTGAAAACTTAACCTCCACTGTAACAGTGTCAGGAATGTGAGGAATCCTATTATGATAATTGAAAGGTAGGGCCTTTAAGAGGTGATTAGATTGTGAGGACTGTACCCTCACAAATGGATTGATCCACTGATGGTTTAATGGGAGGTCATGGGTATGGTTCTGATGGCTTCATAAGGTGAGGAGGTGAGCTCCCTCTTGTTCAGCCCATTTCATCACATAATACCCTGTGATGCTGTGGAGAGTCCGCACCCATAAGAAGGCCCTCTCCAGATGCATTCCCTGCACTTTGGACTTCCCAGCCTCCGAAACCGTAAGGAATAAATTTTGTTTCTTTATAAATTATCCAGTTTCAAGTATTTCATTATAAGAAACCGACAGGCTAATACAGATGGCCATGGCCTGGCTGGTGTGGTGGTGGGTAAGCAGGCATATGAGGCTGGGGAGGAGGCACATGGCTGGACGCTGGTGTAGTGGTGGGTAAGCAGGCACATGGCTGGACGCTGGTGTGGTGGTGGGTAAGCAGGCACATGGCTGGACGCCCACTGCAGCCCTGTGAGGTGGGAACCCAGTGTCACCAGACCTGCACAGTTTTCAAGAGAAGTTGAAAATCCTAAAGTTTATATAAAAATATCCCAATCTTTAAATGTTAACTACATTAACAAAATTATATAAACCAACAAAAACCCTTCGGGTATGTAGGCATGAAGACCTCAGCATGTGACCTCTGATGCAGGCCTTGGTCAATGTGTTCCATTTCGGGCAATAGAAGGCAGGGCTGTGCTCTGCCCCTCAGTGACTGTCAGTGAACACTCCAACTGGGGCATGGCTGGAGCTGCAATGACCGGAGGCAGCTCCTCTGTCCTGACACCGGGAAAACAGGCGTCCTCTCCTGAGGGGCTGATTCTTCTGTGGAGGATGATAAAGAAGTCCCAGAAACATTGTACATTAGAGTTAAAACTTAGAGGAATAAACAGAATATAGAAAAGGCCTAAACCTTAAGCAGTTGCAGGTAGACTTTCACCGTGGAACGAAGAAGCAGACAATGTTCTTTGTATGCAGAGAGAGAGAGAGAGACTTCAGTAAGAGCAAGGGCTTCTCAAGCCAGAATGTTACTATAATTTGCGAGTCATACTTGAGCTTACATAACTGTCTGCAGACAATACCTGGATTATTCTGGAATCGCTGTGTGTGTGCTGTTGCAGCATATCTTCTTAATAACTTTATCAAGTGCCTGACTCTAAGACATCCCTTTAAGCATTCTTTAGGAAAGTACCTCCTGAAGATTATCCTCAGCAGAATGTCCCCTTGCAGTTCTGTTTCCTTAAAATGAACAAATTCCTAATCCTTTTCCATAGTTTTAAATTAACTAAACTAAAATAATTGTGTATTCAACATTTATATATATAAATTATATAATACTTTGATTTCATCTGATTGACTTCTGGAACTCTGATCTAACTAAAAATTTAAAAAGTAATCAAATCTATTATTTTATATTTCTATATTTGAGGGGTTATTCAATGGTTTAAGTTACCAGTCATACACTCTATCTGATGTTCATGTGATGAGTTCAGTTTTTTAAATGATGAGAAAAAGTAAATATAACCATCATTGGGATAATAAAATCTATTATATTATGTATTTCCATATAGTAAATTAGAGGAGAAATCCTACAGCTATGAAACATATTTTATATGAATATATGACTAGATAGATGTTAAAGTAATTGCATATTTGTAAATAATTATGAAATTATACATATACAAAATTTTAATGTTATGCATTAGAGTTGAAAGCAAGCTTGAAACTCTAACAATTATTTATTTGATATTATTTTAACTAAAAAGAAATGCCAACAGGCTGCTACTTCAGTTGGTCCTTTGTTCAGTACTGTCCAAATGAATTCTCAATAAAATAAGATTGCTTTTAACCATTCTGACTCGTCAGAGAAGATTGAGCTGGGGAGATTACCTTTCCATCAACACACGCACATTTTCTCTGCCGGCCATCCAGACACACACACAAAAACAAACTTGTAATGAGCAGGTACTTTATCAAGCCCTTTCTCCATCCTTCATTAAACGACAGAAAATTGCTCTTTGCCGGGTTTGTCAATGCGGCTCTCCCTCCCAGAAACCCATTTGTTTCACATGCTAGCACCGAATATTGCAGGGATTTGCAGATTTTAAGTGACAAATTGTGCCCAAGTTTACACTGCTCTCAGAGTTGATTTTTGTTTAGGCTCGTTGGGGTTTTGTTTTGCATGATTTTGAAGGAGAGTGGACCATCCCAACAGAGGATGGCCGTGGGCCTCTCATTGAGCACTACAGACTCTATGTGCCAGGAACGAAGAGGCTCTGTGGTGTGATCTGTTTCCTCTGGACACATGCATGTAAATGGCTCTTCACCTCCCAGCTGATCTCCATGCAAGGTGTGATATATGTGGCTAGTTTAGATGAAAAGCACACACAAAATGGGGAAAGCATTCTCTCACTCTGTTCCTTCTATTCTTCATTAAATCTTATTGAATTTGTCATCTTTTTTAAATTGCACTTATGCGTAATGGTGGTGAAAGAGTTTCTTTTTCTTTCTATTTTTTTTTTAATAAGTTAAGAAATCAACAATGTAACATCCTTTGAGGGAACAGCTCTTTTTTAGCTTTTCAGGCAAAGAAAAACTTACAAATAACAGCCATGGTGCAGCATTGTCAGGGCAGCACTGGTATGTAGGATTATAATCAATGCAAATGACTGAGCTTTGCTGCTCGTTGATGTCCAGGGTTTAACGTTGCGGGCTGTGGTTAGTTCGAGCAGTCATTATTTATTCTTACCAGAAGATGAACCACACACTCCAGCTGCGGAAATTCTATTGCAAACGTGAACAAATACGTGCAACTCTAAGCATACCTGCAGATTTGCAGTGTGTGGAAGATGACAGTTTTCATTAAAGACATAGCAGCACTCAGCACAACATTTACATGTGCTCCATATTTCCATCCAAAGGAACGGAGGCAAGTTTCTTCAGACCAAGCCTGCAGCGGGCCATGCCCTTTAATTGCCATTTACATAGCAGAGAATCATTAATTTCTAATTTACCTATTCTTTAGTATGCTGTGTTGATGTCTGTTTGGGGACAGTGAAACAAATGTGGTTTCTGCATTGCTTTAGCTACTAACATTTTGAGATTTTTTTTAGTGGCTTTTTTGACCTTAAAAGACTACTTTCTACACGTAGCAAGCTTGGGGCTCTTGTTTAGATATGATTTATGATGCTACATTAACCCTTCATTGACCTAGAAATGCCCTAATATTAAAACAGTTTGACACACAGAAAATCAAAAGCCCTTTTATTGAGAGTGCTATTGTCCGCATCATAAGTCTCTTCAATACGATGCCACCTTACACCATCAATTTCCTACCACTATTGAGCACTGTATTGAAAAACTAATGGACAGAATCCTTTGTCATTTCTGTCCCAGTGGCCAGCAAATAGCTCAGAGAAAGTCTTTCCCTTCATATCACTGCAGGCACTTCCAAATGACACATCCAAGAGAACACGTGAGTGTTTTAAGAAAAAAAGACATATTGGACGTCGTGGGGATGAACCACAGACAGTCAGTCCCTTTGTTTACTTCAACATGCTTTAAAGTTGTGACTATGTTATTTCTAATTTCAGGCCAGTGTGTTCCCTTAAATGAAATAAGAGAGAAAAAATACTTCTTTTGATACTAAGAATGCCCACCAACTTCAGAATAATTATCTCTGGGGACAGGGAATGAGATTTCAAGAGGAAGTGTGATTTGAATGTATCTAATATTCTACTTAACAATAATATAAAAACTGACATTAATATGGAAAGTACATGTTTGTTCACGCCTAGTATTCATCGAGTATGCACAAGTAGGAATCCCTCTCCCCTCCCCCAGCCTTCAATTGCCCCAGTCTGAACTAGTGGTTTGTCATAGGGAAGCGAGTTTCTCTGAATACAGCGAATACAGGTTGGCAATGGGTTTTGCTCAGAGCATGAAATGAAGGAAACAGAAATTATCTTCGTAGTCATGGGCCCCCAATTTAAGCAAATCATGTACACAAAGAAGCGTAACAGGCTTAAGGGGCATTAAATAAACATTTGACCAAAAATTACACTGTCGATAGGACAAAGTCAAGAGAAGACAGCAACACCATATGATAAAAAGATTTGTTTAGCTGACAAAGTTTGCTTTACAGCACAGCTCCGGGAAGCTCGTGTGCGACAGATGACGAAGGCTTTCTGCTCCACGTTTCCCACTGGGCTCCACACACATAAAACCTGTTTGTATTTGCTTGGTCATGTATAATATGCAAATGTAAAGGTGAAAGAGCACTTTAAGACCTCAGGCATGAAATTTAAAATTGAGTCCTGTCAAATCATAGGAACTCAAGTGTAATTCTCATTGTGTGGATGACAGCAGGCTAATTAGTAATACCAGGGAGCGCCACCCTTCACCCCTGAGGTCACAAGCCAGTGTACTTTCCCTTGTTTATTAGCTTAACACAAAGGGTCATTATGATAATCCCACCCCTCTGCGAGGTTATAGGGTTTGCGTCTTGCTTTTTTGTTGTTTTTTGGTTTTGGTCGCATTTTGATTTGAGTAATAGAGCTTTGTGAATAAATGTATTATAATACAACTTCAACAATCTTTTAATTAGTATTTATAATAGCTTTGAAAGTATTTGCACATAAAAATTACTAAGATGATAAGATACAAAATCCTGTAGATCATCTTTCCATCTATTTAAAAGAGGGAATATGAGAGAGAGAGAGAGAGAGAGAGAGAGAGAGAGAGAGAGAGAGAGAGAGAATAGAATAGAATCCAGTGCTCTCAATTTCCCAATTATTGTTTCTGCTCAAAAATTAGAGTCTCCAACTATAATTACTTCCCCATATATCTTCCAGCTAAACTTATTATTATTATTTTTTTCTGTACTGTACTAAACTGCTGTTGCTATTTTATAAGTGCTAAGTATTTCACTGAGCTCTTGCAATATTGAAAGAATCTATATTCTGAGAATTTGAAAACATGTCAGCCCACCTAAATTACATATTGATCAGGTTTAATTGCATGCCACCCATCAGTACTAGGTTTGAAAATTCATAAAAGAGAAATAATGTACTCTTTGTGGATGATTACTTCTGGGGCATTCAAATGAATTCCATCACTTAACCTAAGCTGAGACAGATTATTGAGCCTCACCATCTAACTGTTCAAAGACCAATGCAGTAGAACAGCTGTTTTCCAACTATCAGAGCACAGCAGAGTGCAAACAATATAAATTTATATAGATTTTCTTTTAAGGAAAATAGCAAAGTGAAACATTAAAAGTAAACATTCATTTTTCAATTGCTTTCTGAATCACCCTCCTCATTGTGTCCCTATATAAGCATTTATTTTTAATTCTTTTTGGATCCCAGGAATCCTTTTATTTCAAGTAGTAATTCACATCTTAATTAATATACAGTAATCAAAGAGATAAGCAAAGATAAATTATTCGCAGCTTGGTTTTATTTGTTAAGGTTAATTTTTTATGCAAGCTCATAAAAGGATTTTAATGCTGATCCTTTAGCAGAGAAGCCATTTAATTTTTGTAAAAAACTCCAAACTTTTGTATTGTCAGTGGTGAATGCTCTTTAAAAGCTATCTTCTCATGAAGGTCACATTGGCTAAGAAAACAAGTTCATCCTCAGTTTCCATGGTGTTCTTTACATTTAAAAATTATGTTTGTTGGTATTGGTTGTGTTTTGAGAAATTGTGCTTATGTATGTTTTTCTTTACAGATTATCAATACAAAGTAAAAAGACCCAGTTAAAATCATTGGGCTTACTTGGATAATAGTTTAAGAGCTACATTTTATTTAGACACTTTGAGGTAATAAATATCTGTGAGCATAATTAACTGTCTTTATCTAGGTCTAGTCCTAAAGATGCTGTTTTAGGACCTTCTGTATTGTCTTCCTTTAATGTTAATGTTCAGTTTAGCCTTGAAAATTATCCAAGTCTGTGAGGTGTGCCAACAGGATTTGTTTTTAAGTAGTGGGTTATTATATGCAGCCACTGAACAGAGGCATCACTTTGTCTCACCCTTGGCATGAACAAAGCATCATGTTTTATTCCTGATGAAGCAAAGTTAACACTCTGCAAATGAACTCTCCTGACAGGTCTGACTTCATTGTTTATTCGACTGAAATTACAGTGTGGGAGTTAGAAAATAACGGTTCACAGGGGTGAAGGGGCATGGCTATAACTTGAGTCTTTTCTAAGGTTTCCATTGCATCAGGATCCTCTAGGAGAATCAGCTGTCAAACCCAAAATAATTCAGTGTGGCACCTTAAAATAGCTGATGTTTCCACCTCTTGGTTGATGGCAAACACCAATTCTAACATATGGAGAGGAAAGTTCCGCCTGACTTAGCATCTGACTTCCCATGAATACTTTAAAAACACATATGCATCGATGTGCGTGTGTTGTTGTTTTGCTACATTCTTAAGGACAAGATGAGGGGAAGAGAGGGGTAGATACCATAGCTGGTGATGCTCCTGTGGAAGGCCAGCTTTCCATACTCCTACACATGCAAGTCGGGCAACCAAGTAGTTAGATACACACAATTTATCAAAATGTCCTCAATTGTATTAAAAGTTGGTTTTACTTTGCCAATCTACTACCTAATTAGTTAAGTTATACAGGAGTACATCTACCCAATCATCCACTGGGCAAATAACCTTTTTTCCAAGACACTACTGAAAATCAGAAATCTTATAGCCAGGGAACACTTTGAACTTTCTTTGGAACCCTTGGAATACCTCCTTGACAGAGTGTTACTATGAGTCAAGGAAGAATTGATTTTACTTTTGGCTATCCATACACAAAGCACAAAATGAAGTCTTCGTAGAAAGAAATGGTCTTAGAATGTAACCAGTTATACTTTCTTTATAATGAGAAGAGAATTGGAGCTGGAAATGTAAGAAATAAAACTTAAAGATTTAAAGGAAATCAGAATGACCCTTTAAAAATTTAAGCTTCGTACAAATAATCCTTAAATAAAATAGAAATGTTATCTGAAAGATTTCACTTGTCCTTTAAATTTTTGATGACCCTGGAAAAGCTAGTTAGAGATGTATAAAGAGTAAACAGCATTCTGTCGCTCATTTGGTTGAATTTGATTTGGAATCTGAATCTATAGGACCAAAACTATGTGACAAAGCCATCCTGGTTGTTGTTATGATGGTGGTGGTGATCGGTGATAGTGATGGTGAAGATGATGGTGTTGGACATGGTGGTAACGCTGATGGTTGTGATGGTGGTGTTGGTGATATTGGCAATGGTGGTCATGGTAATGGTAGTGATGGTGATGTTAGTAATAGTGGTGGTGGTGGTGGTAGTAATGATGGTGATTATGGTGATGATGGTGATGATGATGGTGGTGATGGTGATGATGGTGGTGATGGTAATGATGGTGGTGATTGTGGTGATTCTGGTGACGGCAATGACGGTGATGGTGATGGTGGTGGCAGTGATTGTGGGGATCGTGGTGGTGATGATTGTGGTGATGGCGGGAATGGTGGTGGCAATGGTGGTGATGGTGGTGGTGGTGGTGGTGGTGATGGTGGTGGTGGTGGTGGTGGTGGTGATGATGATAGTGATGTTGGCAATGGTGGTGGTAGTGATTGTGATGACTGTGGTTATGGTGGTGGTGGTGATGGTGATGGTGATGTTGGCAATGGTGGTGGTGGTGATTGTGATGACTGTGGTTACGGTGGTGGTGGTGATGGTGATGTTGGCAATGGTGGTGGTGGTGGTGGTGGTGGTGGTGGTGGTGGTGATGGTGATAGTGATGTTGGCAATGGTGGTGGTAGTGATTGTGATGACTGTGGTTATGGTGGTGGTGGTGATGGTGATGTTGGCAATGGTGGTGGTGGTGATTGTGATGACTGTGGTTATGGTGGTGGTGGTGATGGTGATGGTGATGCTGGCAATGGTGGTGGTGGTGATTGTGATGACTGTAATATTGGCGATGGTAATTGTGGTGAGGACTATGGTACTGATGGTGATGCTGAACTACTTCTGAGGAAGAAGCAATGTGAAGATTTGAAGACATTGTAGTGGGGTGTCTGGAATGCGAACTGGACATCAAGAAAAGACTTCCATGTAAATGGGACAACCAACCTCAGAAAGAATCCACTGACATTAAAACAGCTTCTAACTGTTTAGAATTTCTATGCATTTCTCAAAAATGGGGAAAAATAAATCCCACTCATAGAGGCAACACAGAAGAGTGAAAATAACATACACTTCAATCCAAGAAAAAGAGGAATCAAAACTCAGCTCTTACTGTGTGAACCTGGTCAAGTTTCTTATCCTTTCTGCTCCTCTTCTGTAAGATGATTATCATAATGGTTTGGCCAAGTTTATTACTTAGATCAAAAAAGATAATATATGTAGACCACATCACCAGCATTGGTGCATATTAGGTACTTAAAACGTCCTTCCTCACGATCTAATCATAGAATAGGTGTTACAGATCTCTGTAAATCCATAAAGAATTAAGTCCCAAGTTTGTAATAATAGGATGGGAGATGGGGAAATCAAGACTGTGGGAAGCTAGTCATCTTTGAATGTCCCCTGTAACTGTCCCATTTCCTTTCGCCCCTGTGGAAAACTCATATGACAATTTCCATAGCGCTTTGCCACCCTCAGAAGCTCATCAAAACCAAAAACTTTCTGTGCAAAAGGAACATCGAGTTAGGTGCCTTGTACTTAATAATTGTACCAATGTCACATTATAAAGTAATATTTGAGACAAATGGAGGAACATGGTGGGCAAAGTATTAAATTATTTTGAGATTTCATTATGCTTGGTTTATTTTCCACATTTAAATTGTTTCTAAATTCTAAGAGGTAAGAAACAATATTCTTATGCAATTTGTGCAGTTATTTAAAGATATTTCATATAATGTTCCAAAAGATTTTCATGTATATTACACACATTTTATCAATGGCCTATTTGTAAGTTAGGGAGCCCAAATTAATATAGCTTTGCAAGAAAGATGCTTTCATTAGCTCAGGGAACCCAACCACAGGACTTTGAGAAGTTGAACAGGAATGCTCAGATGCAGAGAACTGAATGTTTCTGTTTTCCATCTTTTTCTGGCTGAAGCTGGAGAATAGCAGAATAAAAATCCAAATTTTTCCCAGCCTGTGTTATCTTCCCTTTGGAGTGGAGAAGGATAGGACAGGATATTATGAAAATCTGCCCCCAGGGGAACTGCATGGTTGAGGGTGGAGGCAGGAGTTTCATGAGTGAGCTGTGCTCTGGAGCAGACAGACAGTGACTATCTTCTAAACATAAGCAGTGTCATTCCCATCCACACATCCACAAACATCACCAAACCAAACAGTGCATAGTTATGATGAATAAAAGTATTACATTATAATATGGCCATAAAAGAAGATACAGGGTTTGTAATATAACTTAAAGAAATGTGACCAAATGTTTAAGATTCAGAGAAAGGTTCAACAGACATCTGTCATTTATTTTCAGTGTTTCTATTCTTGTCCTTGAAGTTCTTGATGCTGTGGAGTTTTGCAGTAACAGTCCTCTTCATCTAGTGGATAAATCAATAACAAATCACTTATTCCTTAGTATTTGAGAAACAGAGCCTGCAGAAGTCCTAATGTGCTTTTTGGCGTACCAAATTAAAATGTGTCCACAATAAATCATCCTCAACTCTTCTGTCATGAATTCTGAAGTGGCCAATGCCTTCAGTATACTGTAAATATATCTCTTCTTGGGTGACTTTCTTTGGTAAATGTCCCCCTCTCCTCAGACCAGCCATGACAACCTGCTTGCTATGAATCTCTAACCACTGTTTATTGCATATTCTCATAATGGCTATGTCTGGAAAATAATGCTAAAAGCACTAGCTCTGGGAATGGAGAAAAGTAGAATGAAATAAATTAAACTACTTAGTGTAGCCAATTATTGAACTGGTGTGTTATGATAACTACTTTTACTTAGTAGAAAGCTCTGTCAAAGTTTAAATACACCTGTTTGGGGTCAAATTGTGTTCCCCCAAAAAGATATGTTGGAATCTTAACCTCCAATACCTCAGAATGTGACCTTACTTTGAGATAGGGTCTTCATAGAGATAACCGAGGTAAAATGAGGTCATTAGGGTGGGCCCCAGTCCAATATGACTGGTGTTCTCTTAAGAAGGAGAAACGTGGACAGAGACGGACACACGCAGAAGGAAGACAATGTGAGCAGAAGCAGGAAGACAGCTATCTATGACCAGGGAAAGAGGTCTGGAGCAGGTCCTTCCCTCACAGCCCAGAAGGAACTGACCCCCCGACACATGGATATCACAACTCCAGCCTCCAGCCCATGAGGAAATGAACTCCTGTTATTCAAGCCACCCAGTTTGTAGTACTTTGTTATGGCAGCCCTAAGAAAGTAATACAAAGCATTAAATTTGCAAAATGTCCTCAATTTTTGTAAGTTATAAGGCCCTTCTGAGTGTGTAAAATAGAAAACACTTGGATAAATTCTGTTACCTGAACACTTTAAGGTTTTCTAAGTTTTATGAAACCACAGATAGTTCTATCTTGACATAGTCTTTCATTTGGTAAGATATGTACCATTTCCAATATGAAAGAACTGTGTGTATACAAGAGAATACTTAAAATGCTGGAAATCATAAAGAAGAATGCAAAATAACTGTGGTCTGGGGTTCTCATGGCTTGTTTTTCATGACAACTTGTTTGTTTTTCATAGATATGATGGTCTCTTAAATTACTGTAACAATGTGAATTAAACTAGTTTTAAAGCTTTCACTTGCTTCCTCCGTTTGCATTGTTTCTCAGGGTCTATTTGTCATGGTGTCTGTGTGTGCATGTGTGTGAGTGTGCGTAGTGTGTGTATATGCACCTGCCCACACCACACACTCACACACACCCGTCTCTGAGTCCTCTGAGTTTTCCTCACATATCTGTTGATCCATGGTTACTTATCCTGATTAGTGTTCCAGGGTGCAGACTGATTGGCATGGCTCTCCGGGGTACATTTCCTCAGCCCAAACAAGAATCCCCATTGCCTAGTCAGGGACTGCACTGGGATTGTTTAGGAAAGAGAGATATGTGGGCTGGGTATGATTTTGTATTTTTTAGGACAGGTGATCTTTATTCTGGGTTGGGAAACACATATTTCTTTGTGATTCCCAAATATTGCTTCCTGGACACTTGATGTAGTTTGGAGACTGTCCTCCACCTCTGGCCTCGCACTGGTCTCCTCGCAGGTCCTGTTTGTCATGGAGGCATTTCTCATGATATATCCACGGTACAACTATGAGCACCACTATCATAAGCCCCACTGGCCCTGCCCTGAGTGCATCTGCTGAGACCCCAAAATGTCTTTCTCCTACTCATTGGGGTCTTAGAAAATGAGTCTGGGGTTCTGCAGAGAGGTGCACATGTTTGGAGAACTTCTCTTTTGCCTTTCTGGAACTGTAGGCTACTCTGGTTTTTGAACTTTTTGTTTCATGTCTGATCTTTCTTGCTTTATAGCTTCCAGAACATTCTAATCTTTGTTTTAATAATTAAATATTTCTTGAGTTTCTCATACTGCTATGGTTCTCTCTCTCCTTACACACATATATATGTGCATATATATATATACACATGTATATGACATATATTGTATGTATAATTTATTATTCTCAAATTATACACAGGGAACAAAAATAGTTTATAATATAATTATAAATTTTTTTATAAAATTTTCCCATTGGAATAAGACTTGGGGAGGAGGAGGAACAATATTGGTGTTTTTGCAGTGTGCTAACCTCATTCTCCGCTGGACCCAAATCAAAATGGGATCTCTGTTCTTTCTGTATTTCCTGCACATAGAAATTACAGTTTGAGTGCATAATTCATTATTTATGCTCTGCCTGATCATATAAATTATTATCTTTTTAAAATCAAAATTAGCATTTACTTTTATAATTTTATATCACTGGATTTTCCAGTATAACTCATTTTTTTTTAGTTGAAGCATGATTGATTATACATATTTTGGGGGTAAAACGTCAACTTGTGTACAACATGTATTGATCAAATCAATATTATTACCATGTTCATTACTACAAATCATAATTATTCTTTATGCCCCTTACCCATTCTGTCCCCACATCCCTGTCCCTCTCTGCCTCTCACCTCTCTAGTAACCACAGACTTTTATTCTTCTGAAAGATCAACATATTATTTTGGTCTTTCTTTCTTTCTTTCTTTCTTCTCTTTCTTTCTTTCTTTCTTTCTTTCTTTCTTTCTTTCTTTCTTTCTTTCTTTCTTTCTTTCTTTCTTTCTTTCTTTCTTTCTTTCTTTCTTTCCCTCCTTCCTTCCCGCCTTCCTTCCTTCCTTCCTTCCTTCCTTCCTTCCTTCCTTCCTTCCTTCCTTCCTTCCTTCTTTCTTTCTTTCTTCCACCATTTGCAGCAACATGAATAAGCTTGGAGAAAATTATGTTAAGTGAAATAAGCCAGACACAGAAAGAGAAATAGAAATGATTTAAAGGGGCTGTATTGAGGGGGGAAAGTTTAGCTGCTGACTCAGAGAATTAACTTTCTTATTCCATGTGCTCACGTCTCAGTCTCCATAACAAGGGTGCGTCCAGCCTCCATGGTGAACACCAACAGCCGTCCTACAGCAACAGTGACTTTCCTCTGAAAAGTGCTGCTCCTGGAACCCGGCATGGGCTTGGGTGTGCCCCTCTGTCAGAAGCCGATTGCAGGGAGAGCTCTACACTGGAGGAGCCCCCAGTAAAATGTACCTCTCTATCAAAACACTAGTGGCAAGGAAGGAAGGATGGACACACCCTACAACATGGATGGACCTTGACAAGATCAAGTTCAGTTACAGAAGCCAGACACAAAGACCACATGCCGCATGGTCCCATTCATATGAAATGTCTGGAACAGGCAAATCCACAGGGACAGAAAGTGGACCAGTGGTTGCCAATGGCTGGGGGCGGGTTGAAGGGGGAGGAGGAGTCACACCCAAAGGACACAGTGTTTCTTTCTGGGGCGAAGTTAGACAGTCATGATAATTGTGTACTTTTTAAAATATGCTAAAATCTGAATTGCACACTTTAAAAGAGTGTACTTTATGATATAGAATTATACTCAACAGAACAAAAACCCATTTGCCTATCAGCATGACTAGTAATTATAAGCTTCTTGTTTCTCTCTTCCTTCAAGAACTCTTGTCTCTTTAAGTCATGTCCACACACACAAGTCAGGTGTGCCCAATACCTTCGTGGGCTTCTTATGTCACACTCAAGGACCAAATATGCTCGAGAAAGCTGCATTAGTTGTCCCTGCCTACTCCCTGGGAAAATGCTGGAGTCATCCCTGTGGGGTCCTGATCCCTGCAGGGTCCTCTCTGCAGCATGCTCTGCAGTGGTTGAAACTGGCATGTGATTCTTGAAAGCTTAGATATTACAAGAGCTTCAAAAATCACTTGTGGAAGCAAACTGGGGAAAATTGGCATGATTAACCTCATTTTGAAATGTGAAGGTGTGAAGTTGAGATTGAAAAGTGAGTGGGGGCTTCAATGAATTTATTTGAAGTTTCTACCAGAATTATTCCAGAGACTATATAAAGCAACAGGAGAAACAGTTAAATGAAGATGAAATAGCACGAAGTCCTTTTTCTGCAGAAAGACAAAGAGCTCTCCACAGTTAAGCTATCTCGTTATATTCTACGCACATTAGACGGAATGGAATGTAAACTCATTTGACCGAGAACTGACCTTCTCCCTCACCATTTAGTGACTCCGGCCTTCGTCAGTGATGGTTCTGGTAACCAGACAACATCTGTTTAATGGTGCCTGCTCCGCATCCAACACAGCATCCTGCACACACGAGTAAGTGAGACGTATCCTGGTGACGATGGGTGCTCACTGACAAGGTGTTTATGTGTTGGGATCATCCTTGCTTGTGAACTGCCTCGACTAGACTGGATCCAGTCCTGGAGAACAGCTTCTCATTCATGAGTAAGAATGTTCTAGAACCCTAAATATCTGCAAACTTCTTTGGAAAATATGTAAACTTATTTCAAGGAGACAGAGCTGTGATTATGGATACCAAAGTGTTTTCTGAGATACTGTGCTTGAACAGTTCTTAGAAATGTTTGTTTTAATGATATTTGTGGATGTAAATGAAGAGACAAAACTGAGGATTTCTAGTGTGAATCACAGCACATGACTCTATTTCTATGTCTTCAAAGAAGACCTCTCCTTTGAGAGTCTACTTACCAGAAGTTTGTTTTGTTTGCAACTCTAGAAACTGTTCTCCTAACCAGACTCTTTTCATTGTTTTATATCCTTTTAGACCCTCACTTAATCTCTTCCACTTGAGTGGGAAGGCCCCAAATCTGAGCTTTCTCCAAAGCTGACTTTCTAACAACATTGACTTGCTACGAGCACTGTTCTTGCAGACGCAGTTCTCTGTGAGGCTGCGACCTGCCCCACATGTAACGCCTGTCTATTCATTGTTTTTAATTCCTGAGAGTTAATCTTGACTTCTTAACTTACTGTGGTAGGGTGAGAGTTGGGTGTTTCTTTTTCAGATCCTGCTAAATAAAAACACTGGCATACACTAATGCACTAGTGTATGTTACCAGGTTAGCATTTCTGCAGAGGAGATCTGTTTATAGTAAAAGATAGCAATAGTGGGGGCATCAGACCTCATGACCATCACTTACACATCTGAGGGGCGGGATGTCAAGAGACAGTGTGCTGGAGCCCCAGGCCATGCTGTCTTCAGCAGCTGCCCATTCCCCCATTCTAGGTAGAGGACACCTGAGCTCACTGCAGAATGCTTCTCACCACAGACATATGGCAACCTAAACGCATATATACAGGTATGTGACCACACAAATGCAGTCCTGAGGTCTGTATCTGCAAATTTTAAGAAATGGAAGTTTTAAACTATTTTAGGCAATCATTTTTTAGGAGGCAAATATGTCTACAGCGAGAGTGGACTGGTGAGCGCTGCAGCCACCGCCTACAATGTAGGCTGAGGACTGTGCTGCCGAGGCACCGCAGACTACAGAGGAGGGTCTGTCTATGCAGTAGACGCTGCAGTGGTGAACGTGCGCATGCTACTGTCCTGACAGCCTCCATGTGAGTTTCTGAATCTCTGATTTAATTGGTGACTCTTGAAAATTAGTGCTGCATTGTACAGATAGAGCTTAACTCATGAGGTTTTGTTGGAATTGAACAAGAAGATAAATGTGAAGCGGTTAACTCGGTGTATGTGCACTGCAAGCAATTTTTATTATCATCACAAATAATCACTTCATTTTATCTGACTTACAATGTATTTAAATCAATTTATAGTAACAGACTTAAAGATAAAGTTATAAAACTTACCTTGTCTCATACCTAGTTTAGCTGCTGTAGGAAACTTCGATTGAACGCCAAACTTGAATCTTCCTATTAGTCTTTAGTCTGACTTACTGTGAATGTCAGTTTACCTATATACCTGTGCCCACCTGCCTCCTCTAAAACCATTATCTATGAAAATACTTTGGACTCTGTTTGCATACTTATATCCTGCTGTAATTCATACACGTGTCCAGAGAAGTGTGACATTTGTATGATGCAGCCCTTCCTTGCCTAGGTACTTTACAGACTGGCCAGGTTTCTGTCAGTAATTCTGGGAAATTTGGAACATTTCATCACCACCTGGACCTTGCATGCTCTTCTCCAAAATGAGACAGAACTAACTGATCCCAGAGCTGGCTGGTTAGCTCAGCTGGTTAGCGCATGGCCTTCTAACCCTAAGGTCAAGGGTTAAGATCACTGTACCAGCCAGCCTCCAAAAAAATAAAACAACTAACCGATCCCTTTGGGGCTGTCCAATTTTAATCTATTATGTGACTCTAAGACACAGTAATTTTTGAAGCCCTTCTGTTAAGGAATTCAGAAGTACAGGTTTATTTCAAAAAGCACCAAAGGAGAATAGGCCTCTCTGTCACTGACACTAGAGATTCCTAGCTCCACCTGTTGCAAAGGGACGTGCAGTTGCTGACCATGAAAACCAGCTGCAAAGCCAGCCAGGAATGCGGACTCCTGGCCGGCATCCATGCTGGGCTGCCCCATAGAATGAGAAATGTTTTCACAAATACAGAAATTAAGAAAACTTTTATGACCTGTTACCTATACTCATATTTAACCATATATTTAACTTTATTTTTTTTTACATAAAAATACGTAATTTAACTTTATGCTTCCAATAACCTCTGTTTTCTACTGAAATTGCCAACACACATTTATCCGATACTTTAAACACATAAAGACTAGATTATTTTCTGCATTCCTGTCCATTTATGCTCAAATTAGAGTATGAAGACAAATGTACATTCTCTAATCATTTATTTCCTGAATTTCCAAGATAAATTTTGTTGAAGAGACCTAACTGAAGGATGTGTTAGCTGTGAAGGGGTCAAGCCTCTTATAAGTGGCAACAGTTATAATTAACCTGGTGATCAGCCAAGCGTATTAGATTAGTCTGTATTTTATTTCCTTTTTTTCCTCTAGGTTTTTATATTTTCAATTATATAATGGCATTGTGGGTGAAAGCAAGCGTTCCCAGTGAACAGCCCTGGGTCGTGGATAAGGAAAGGAGCCTTGCCGCAAGCCCGCTGGGCCAGCCCACGTTCACTCAGTGTCCCTTGCCTCACTTTCCTCATCTGTGACATGAGAAGGCTGCATCGCCAAGGCTCAGGTCAGCTTGACTTTTCCATGTTGCTTTCCACGTATCTTTCATCACTTATGAAAGGACTCTGTGGAGTCTTGCTCCACTCAACGTCAGTCTACAGTTGGCTGCAATTGTTTCGAAGTTAGGTGTAAGGTTTCTCTTAGGGCAAAATCCAAACAGGGTGTTACATAGCAGTGCAGCCATAAAATAGAGTTGCCTTAAAACCTCAGAAATCAAAATAACATAACTTTCACAAAACCATATCCCTGTTTGTACAAACTTCTTAATCTGCTTGCCTTCTGGTAGATATATTGTCCAGAAATAAACATATTTCCTCCTGCTGCCCAGGACAGTGTTTATCAAATGCGGAAGGAGTGTGCACCTTACATCTGTATTTATATCTCTTCACTATTGAAAGGGTTTGCCCATTCTGTGACATCGAGACCAGGAATCTGCTCTTCCTCCACTAGCAAGATCACAATTGGAGTGGACAAAATCCAGGTATGGGTTGGAGGATATTGATTCCTGTTTGCCTTGCTTCTTGGCATCTAGAACATAATTGCCATGTATACTAAAACATTGAATTTACTCTCTTCATAAAGTTTTACTAAATCAGCTATAGAGGAAGACGCTATTGGCAGATTTTTCATTACTGCTGTAGTAAAGCTAAAGCACCTGATTATTTTTTTACTTAGGGCTTGTCCTGTGTCTTGTGTGTTCAGTGATAAATATAAGGCCATTTAGAAATTCTATATTTCCCCTGCAACCTTTGTTATTCTTAATAAAATCACTTCAAATTATGCTTTTTAGGCATCAGGTGCTTTTAATTTCACAGAATCATATTTCTGAGCTCTTTCACTGTTATTAAAGATGTTTATTTCATGAGAACTTAGCAGAAGACAATAATATTTTTAAACAATTCATAGTTATGACCCTGGCATGAGTTTAGCTAACCCCAGCAAGTACTTACCAGATGGATTCCAGACAAGAAACACCAAGGAAAAGTACAAAATAGGATTTAGAAAGAACTGAGATTCTATAACTTTTTTTCTTTTACTGCCTCTAAACTAAAAATTTGAAATGTACAAGTGTATTAAGGTATAACCATCTTCTATTGGAAAGAACAATGGATTTAGAATAAGAAAATCCTCAGGGGGATCAAAACCTCCTCTGTACAGGGGATGCAATCACAGGTCAGCTACGTAACTTCTATAAGCTTCATAGCATGTAAAGATGAAGTAAAGTGTGATAAGGTCAGGTATAGACCAGACGCATGTTGGCTGCCTAGTAAATGTTTGTTGAGCATGTAAGTAAATGAGCACATAAATAGAAAGCTCGTAAATTTTAGGAAAACAAGTGAACTTTCTCATTAATTTCAATTTATTAAACAACTACCCTGGTCCTCTTATCATTGCTTAGGAGAATCATGGAATAATATTAAATAATAATAATCATCTACATAGTCTTCCATCCTGGAACATGAAACACAGAAGCACATGTACCAACTCCTGAAGCAGGTGCTCACGAGCCTGTGAATTTCAATTCAGAGACCACATTTTAAACCTTGAATCGTTTTCCTGACACCGTATTTTAACGTGTACTGCACATGCCTCTCCTAACCCGGTTTAAGCTGCACTGAAATATGAATGTCTATCTCTTTAGGATATATTCTTGGATTCCATAAAGAGAATTTCATGCAGCTCTAAAATTCAAGGAAAAATTCCAATGAACTTTTCTAAGAATACCCTTTACTATGGTCTGACTCTTTGTGTCCCTCCAAAATTCATGTTAATAGCTAATCTCCAATGTGTAGGAATTAAGAGGTGGGGCCTTTGGGATTACTGTTCTTATGTAAAAAGTGTCAAAAGAGGAAAAAGAGGCTTGGGGGAACCTTCTTGCCCCTTCCTGGATATGAGGGTGCATCCAGGGGTACCATTTAGAAGCAGAGAGCAGCCCCTCGCCAGACATTTAATCGGCTGGCACCTTGACCTTAGACTTCACAGACTCCAGAACTGTGAGAAATAAATTTCTATTATTTTGTTATATCAGTCCAAAATGACTAAGACACCCTTCAAATTCAACAAAAATTTCTCCAGGGTTATTAAGTAACATACAACCTCCCAAGTGGTCAGGCATTTTATATTAATTATCACAGTGGCAGTGGTGTGTCTTCCTTTTCTGCATTGTAGCCTTAGAAAGCAAAGGATAAGAACCATAAAGCTTTGAGTCTTTCTTCTGTCATAGTTTGGAAGCAATCCTGATGGAGTATGGGTCCTTTCTGCTGGACACACAGATGATACATCCATTCCACTTGGGTGGTGCTCAATTTAACAGAAGTAAATTTACAGTCACTAAAAGAAGAAAAGAAAAATTCTTAATGGTACAATTTATGCAATAATCCATTTCATAATAAGTGACAAATGTTAGTTGGTGTTAAATGGAACATCTTTTTGTACTATTTTCAAGTCCTCATATGACTGTGAGAGAAAATAATAATAATAATAACAATAATATAACAAAAAGAAGAGAAAGAAGAAATCAGTACTGCATGCTTTCTAGCCAGGCAATGTGCTAAACAATGGAGAATTTAATCTTGCTTAATCTTCCTCTAACCCTGTGGACTAGATCCCCATTTTACAGGTTAGGAAACGGAGACTCAGAGAGGCAAAAAAATTTTCCAAGAAAAGTGGAAAAGCTGGGATTTTAACCCAAATGGTGTACACCAAGCCCCACTCTTTACCACAACTTTAATGTCATAGCACTGAATTTAAATCTTTTGGACTTTATCATTGTTATACTATGTTGTGTAGTCTTCCTCTATATTTTCTTCTAGGAGTTCTACAGTTTCAGGTCTTACATTTTAGTTTTTTATCCATCTTGTGTTGATTTTTGTATGTAGAGTGAGTTAAGGGTCTAATTTTAATTTTCTGCACATGGGTATTTCGTTTTCTAACGTCCTTTCTTGAAGAGACTGTTCTTTCCCCATTGTGTATTTTTAGCAACTTTGTAAAAATCAATTAACCATAAACTCCTGGGTTTATTTCTGGCCTCTCTAGTCTCTTCCATTGGTTGGTGTATCTTTTTTTATGCCAACACCATGCTGTTTTAATTACTGTAGCTTTGTGATAGTTTGAAATCAGGTAGTGTGATGCTTCCAGCTTTGTTCATTTTTTGCTCAAGATTGCCTTGCTTATTTAGGTGTTTTGTGGTTTTGTGGCTCTGTATGAGTTTTAGAATTATTTTTTCTATTTCTGTGAAAAATGACATAGAAAATTTGATAGGGATTGTATTGAATTTGTAGATACTTTTGGGTCATATGGACATTTTCACTAAGTTAAGTTCTCAGAGATCTATTGCACAACGTGATGTCTACAGTTAATAACAGAGAATTGTACATTTCAAAATTGCAGACAGTAAATTTCAAATGTTCTCACTACAAAAAACAATATTTGAGGTGATGAATATTTTAATTAGTTTGATTTAATTATTCAGCATTGTATACACATATATCACTTTGTACTCCATAAATATATACAATTATAATTTGTCAATTTACAATAAAAAGTAGTTATTTAACATGTCTAGGTAAAGCTTCTTCATTGAATTCCTAGAAATGGGGTATTTTGAGCAACTCTGACTCAAAAGCACCTTTATTGTTGTGTTAGGGAACCACGTGTATGATATAGAAAAGTGACCTCACTCCTCTCATGGCTAGTAATGGCTTTCACATGGACACTGTCTCTTACCACAACCATCATAAGATGGAGAATCTTTTTTTCCTAGAAGCTTTCCCACTCTATTCAAGAGTCTTTAAAGTAATGGTACTAGTAAGTATAAAAATAAAATAGCTACCCCTTATTGAGTGCTGGGTATGTGTAAGGCAGGAGTGGGTGTTACATGTGGATTCTCCCATGTCATCCTTTCCATGGACAACACTGTCAGACCTATCTTGAAGATAATGGAATGGAGATTTAGGAGATCAATAGAATTGCACGTGGACAGAAAAAGAGCCACATCTCAAACCCTAAACCAAACTCTAATCAGAGGCATGTCCATAGCTCTAAAGATGTGGCTAACACTAAGTCCTAGCCTACTTTAAAAAATGATGACTCTTTCTGTACAGAAATTAAATTTGATGGATTTAACGTGACCATTTATCTCTGATGTCTCCTTAACCACTACTGAAAGTTACAATACAGGAATAAAAATGGAAAAAGTAGCACATATAAGGACAGGGAAAATAGGCAAGGAGACAACAGCATGCATTGGAGCTCATTAAACTCAAATGTGCTGGAAAGTTCGTGGCTGGTGCTAAGTGACACAACCGGGAAACAGAAGCTGCAAACATGGGACCTGGCAGCCCCTTTCCATGCAGAGTGCTGGAAAAGCTGGGAGACCCACAGCAGGATACACAGGAGGGTGAGGGCAAGAAGGGCTGTCATTCGCTGGGAGCTGTGGACCCTCCAGTCTCCTTCTGCACCAGTTCCCAAGGAGGTCTGTTCCCTGAAGACATCACTCATGGAGAAGGGCAGAGGAGGAGGAAGAGAGACAGGCAGAGCAAGGGCTACTGTAAAGGACCGGGGGGCTCAGGCCTCTTTTCCCTTCTACCTATTGGCAGAATGGAACGTGGCCAAAGGAGCCTGTGCTGCGAGTTACCTCTGGACACATACACACGTGCATGTGCACACACGAGTTCACACACAGGTGCACATGCACACACATGCACACATATTCTCACACATACACAAGCACATGCACACACAGGCACACATACAACAGTAGAGCATGGCTGGAGTCATTGTCACAGAGTGGGTGCAGTAAACTTAGGTCTGACGTAGATGGAGGGCAGCAGGGCTCAGTGGTCACGGTCAGTGCAGCAGCACCAGCTCTCTCCCCAAGCCTCCCCAGGTGGACTCTGTCCTGCCTAGCCCAAGCTTTGCCAAATATATACACACTTGCAGATTTCCACAGCTCTTTTCTTCAACCCCAGTTTGCTTGCACCAATGAGGAATCTCTGGAAAATCGCAAGTAATTCCTAACCAAGCTTGCAGCTTTCTCTATGATGAGTTATGAAAAAATAAACTTTGTGTTGAGTTTTTCTTCATTTATTGCTCCTTAAAAAGACAAACCACTTTAATGATTGCCATATGATCCACAGAAGTGAGATTTATCATGGATTCAGAGCTACATGAGCCTGTGGAAGTTGTGGTTTCCCCCGGTCTCGCCCCTCGGGAAGGTCAGCATATCTCTGGGCTCTGGGGAGATATTTCCTCCTGGGTGAAAGAACACTTTGCAATGTCGTCATGAGGGTGTGATGTATTGACAGCTACTTTGAACAAGGAAATTCTGAGTAAATTAAATTTTTAAGGGTTATAAAAGTGCTTGAGGACCTGTGAATTTTAATAATATTTTCTTGTAAGAAAAAGAAGGGAGAAACATGTGGTATGTCTTTATATTGAATAATTTTAGCTCTTCACATGCTCAAAATAAAATTCATGGTTGGCTATAGATTTATATAATTTTAAACCTTTGCTGAACACTTTAATTTTTAAAAATGTAAAGTTTGTCATATTTTACAGGAAATATCTTAAATCAGCCAATGATGTGATATATATGTATGTATGAATATATGTGCATATATATGTGTATTTAAGCATCACATGAATTTTCCCATAAGAAAAGCAAGTTAGTATATAATTATGCTTTAATTCAAGTGAGTCTAGCAAACTTTACACTCAGTTCTTTTAAGATTATAAAAGAGAGCACAGAATTGACTTTTTTAACCTCATTTCTGAGTTAAGAACCTGTTTCTGTCCTTGCCACTTCCCACCTCTGACCCTGGGTGTCCTCATCTGAAAAACAGAAATAAGAACTCCTAACTCACCTATTTCTTGTGAGCATTGATGTGCCCAGTATGACAGGCAGTCGGTAAATGTGAGCTTTCCTCCTGCCTCTCTTAGACCAGTCACCCTGGCAGAAGGGCCGTGGTCTGCGGAGCCACAGGTGCGAGAGAGCACTGGGTAATTCCTGGTCCCTTCATTTTCCTCTGATGATTAACAGAGCTGGGAATCATGTGAGCAAGCTGAAGTGCCTCTTAGGTTTCTCATGAGTTCTTCAACTAAAACATCCCACTGCACCTCTCCTTGCTACCCACTGATCATAACCACGTCATGACCCCCCTTACATCGTCTGAAATTTAGTAGACTTTATGCGTCCTGCCTAAGTCTAGCTAATGACCTGAACAAATTCAATATCATGCTATTTTGCAGGAAAAAAAAAAAAGAAAAAAAAAAAAACAGCCTCCACAAACACCACCCCTGAGCAGGACGCGTGGGCTCCACTGCTCACGGTAACCTGGGCTAGAGGCCTGTCCGGGCATCTCTGCACTTGGTGTGCACACTGGCTGTCATTCCCACATGATGGGAGGATCCCCACCAGTGCTGCACTGAACCATAGTTTCTCCTACCTTAAAGCAAACAAAATGACCATGGCTTGGTTCTAGATCCCCCACCAGCCAGCTTCTCAGAAGTCTGCACTTGCAGCAAACTTCCCCCGACAGGGTCTCTCTGCAGCCCGTCTCCCCCTCCTTACTCCACATCCTCCAAAACCCTCTCTAGTCAGGCTCCTCCAGAGCCATCCTAGTCAACCAGATCCTCTCTGATATGCTAATGTCCTCACAGTTGGAGACATGTCCCTCATGTGGCCCCAGGAGACCAGCCTCCTGCCAATGCTCAAGCCACCTACCTGCTGTCCTGCCTGCACAGCCTTATCCTCTTGACTCACTATGAATTGTGCTTGTTTATGTGGTTTCTCCAAGGTTCCTCTTCCCTGGAATGTGAGCTCCATGAGGATAAGCCATTTGTATGCTGCTCTTTGACCCTACTGTGTCCCCAAATCCCAGAATCGTGCCTGACCTATGGGAGACAGTCTGTGCTTGATAAAGTTATGAAATACTTACATTGAGTTAGAAGAGTAATGATTGTAAGTGGCACACACATTATATCTGTGGGTGCTTATGTGTGTTTATCTCTGTGGTTATGTGTGTACTTTCATGTGTGTATTTACATGTGTTCACTGTGCACTGATGTGTGTTCTGTGTCCTTCCATGTTTGCATGTTTTGGGTGTTCACATGTGTGCTTTCATTCATGTTTGCGTGTGTCTTTGTGCACATGTATGTTATGTGTGCAAGTGTCTGCATGTGTGTTCACGTGCCTGTTGGGGGAGACTTTACTGCCAAACACTGCACAGGGAATGTTACATTTAACCCCACTTAATGAACTCTCACTCTAGAACACACAGATATTTTTAGAGAAACTCTCTTGACTCAAGTGTTCCCAAAACAGGAAAGTAGAACTGACCTGAGTCATGCAAATGTCAGGTGACCATGGCTGGAGATGTGTGAGAGGTGGCTCTGGTGGTTGGACCCTTCTCCAATCTCCAAAGCAAAGCACACATTCCTGTGGGAGAGGCGGGATTTTAAAAATAGTCAGCTTTGGTTTGGACAATCTGAAACTTAATAGTCATGACTAACATAGTCCTTTTTTAAAAAAATTTTTTACTGTTGTTGAAAATTAAGTTGGGAGGTGTTTTGTGTTCCCTTATCTGCTTGTCTTAAAATTGCCCTCTTTTACCTGGACAGGCGAAATAGCCACAGATAAGGGTTTTCAAATAGAAGGATGTTTCTCCTTGCTCTTATTGATAACTCCTTATATTCTCTGCTGTGTTAAAGTGTACACACTTTTTCATTCACAACCACTGGTGAATAAGGTATTATTCTGGTCACTTAATAAAGGATGAAACTAAAACTCATGTAAGAGATTTTCTTTTCATTTGAATAAGGCAATTGGTGGATTACAGGACCAAAACTTGAAAAACTTTAAAATGACTAAATTAGTCATTCTATTGTCTCTGTCTTCTCCCTCCATTCAAATATGGACAATTGAAATGAAGGACCCATGAACCTCATTAGATATTTTAAATATAACTAAAAGCCCATTTTACACTGCTGTTTTCCATCTGA